>NW_009620260.1:24429-26768 GCF_000690535.1 Cariama cristata
TTCTGTAGCATAGCTTCACTGACTTTGAAATGTCAAAATGTGTTAAGAACTTGTATCTTGAAACCAAAAGTTGCTGTTGCGGAGCACACTCTGATTTTTTCACTGGGCAAATATTTGCCATCAAGACTTATTTGGGACCTATGCAGAGTGTTAGCCATTTTGCAGATTTGAATATTTTGCTTTCCTGGGCCAGTATACATGATCCCTTTCTGGCCACAAAATGGATGTAAGTGCTGGTAGGCCTTGGGTCTTTAATCCTTTACTTATTTTGCATGGTACACTGTGGGAAGGAAGGTCTGAGCGTGCATGGGCAGCGGGTTTAGATGTGCCTTCCCAGCAGGCTAGCGAGGCTGTGTAAGGTGCAGCCGGGCTCTGCGAGGCTCGGCCTCTCTTTCAGGGCCCGAGGAGCTGGGTGTCAGTCGGGGCCTTCAGCTGAACCTGCAACAACCTGAACACAATGGTCTGATTTTCACATGTGTTGACTCATCACAACCAACAAAATTCAAGATCTCTAAAAACTTGGGCACTGATTTGGGAATAAAAATATGCATTCAGCCATCAGACTAACAAGGTTGTCTTGTTAGCTTGTATTACTAATTAAAGAACATTAATAATGCTAATTTTGGTAAACTTTATTTGTAAATACTGTTCTTTATTCTCTAGTGTAAATTGCCACAAGATGACATTTTTTGACCACAGTATGATATGGGTAAGATGAAAGAAAAATAGGAGGAGAGAAGAAGCAGATGACCAATCGTATCCCATCAAGGTCTAAACATTTCACCTATCTGTGTTTAGAGCTGACAGGTCCCCATTCTTTCCCCCTCTCCCCAGGGAAGCACTCCCAAGGTAGTGGAGGGCCAATGGGTACCTTGCCGGCTCTCTCTGTGGGGCTGGAAGATGAGAGCTGGCTCAGTGGCAGCTGCAGGGCAAGAGGAAAGGAGAAAAATCCAGGGCCAGAAGTTTCCAGGAGTGTTATTTGAAAGGCCTGCAGGCAGCTGGCTTTCCAAATGAAGATCTTCCCAACAAATGAAGAGAGCTTCTCGCCATCCCTAGTATTTTCCGGGCACAGCTGGAATCATAATGACCCCTAATTCTCATGCCATATGGCACATGCTCACCCGCTACCATATTCAGATGTGCACTGGACCATGACTTTGGCTATCCATGCAATAACTGTCCACTCCCTGTAGTCTGTACGTATCTCACAAACAGCACATGTAAATAGTGTACTGATGTCACTCTGCACACTACCACCAAACAAGAAATCAATCAAGCATGAGCTGTTTAGTAATTTCCTTTCTGCCTAAGGCTTGTCTTCCTTAGACTTCTGGTATTGGCACTACCTCTACAAGAGAGAGTGATAGGCTCCTTAATGTCAAAGCTTGATCTTTTAACATCAGTGTCTTTTCTTATTTCACTAACATTTATTAAAATTAGTTGCTGATTGCTGAAAATTCTTGACAGTTTAAGAAATATCAATCTATTGTAATTAAACAACAGCTGGCCGCTTGTAATTTAGAAAAATGGTAGCTGTCTGATTCAGATCACACATTGTAACTAACCGTGATTCACAGGGACTTTTTTAAACATCATTTTCCAGTGACTGATCTTGCCAGGTGCTGCAAGAGCCTTTCTGTGAAACTGCAGGTATGTCAAACACTTGATGTTCGTATATGCTGTACTGCTTTCTGGTGCAGTAGATGTTTTATTGATTGATACATGTTCTGTACATCTGAGATCTTACTTCCCATAGTTCCCATTTACTCTTGATATTATCCAAATATTGATTTAAATAATGCACTGTAAGTAAGTACAACAATGCCCCCCAGGTCGGTAGCATCTGATTTACCAATCAATCTGATATCTCTGCATTTTACAGTTGGGAAGATGGAAGTGCAACTGACATCAAAGGACATCTCAATATATGTTGAGAAATGTGTGAGCATTGCCAAATAACTAATTATTTTTTCAATTTGTGAAACATAAACTGAGGAATAAATTCATGGTATTTGAGAAATTGCTGATCAAGTTCAGAGAGAAAACATGGAGAAATTTCCTAGGATCCTGTTTTTCCTTTCTTGATGATTCCTTACAGTTGGAGGCTGTCTTTGCAAATTTGAATGAGTCACAGAGATTTTTTCAACAGCTAAAGATTTTGTTATACGGACACTGAAAGTGTCTGGGCTGCTTTAAAAATGAAAGTTGACTGTGTGGAAGTAAGTGGGTTTAGAAAGTGAGTTAAACTACACCAAGTAAAACTTGCTGTCCTCTTGAGTGCTCCCTTGCTCACTCATGTCATAGGAGCAGAATCACAGAATCACAGAGTCCCAGGCTGG
>NW_009620261.1:0-4457 GCF_000690535.1 Cariama cristata
CTCTCTCTTTCAAGTCTCCTTGCTCCTGATTTCTGAATTATTAGCAGAATAGATCTTGCTTCCAGCTTGGCGTATTCCTGCCCTTTGTCTCTTCTCATCCTGGGTACCTGTGCTCCACCCAGATGCTCGGGCTGGTGGAGACTGTCTGGCTTTGGGGTCCTGGGGCCCACAGGCATGTCTGCTTGTTTTGGAGCCTGTTCCTTGTAGGTCACATCATGTTCCTCGCCGTAATGGTGAATGGAGGACCCCAAACACTTCCTCCCCTCTTCCTTGCTGTCTTTTTCCAGCAGGGGTTTCTCTCACAAAGCTTGCTTGTAGCGGGCCGTATATTTTGGGTTGACCTGCTGAAAGTGCTTTCATTCAACAGATCTTTCATCAGCGTTGATTTTTCTATTGCTTTTTGCCTTTGGGTGTGCTTGGAGGAATTTATTGTTTTTAACAGGTTTATTCCGGTGTCAGGTATTGGTTTTAAAAGGCTGGGATGCCCTTTGATTTGATGCCTCAAAAATGGATTCAGTTTCTGGTCCCTGACTGGGAGAGAGGGGTGGATGGAAAAGAGGAGGAAACCGCAACCTCTTCTGCCTGTCTAGCAACAGCTTTCTCCTCTGGTAGAGCTGTCCTGGTGTTGTCAGCCATAGCGGTACCTGTAGAAATAAGCACTTTTTCAGCTCTTGTTGTGAAGGTGTGAAGACAGCGATTTCACTCGCAGAAAACGCGTGAGCTGAATGAAGTCCCTGTATGAGGACTAGAGGAACGGGGGCACGGAGACAGGATGATGTTATCGTTTTTCCCCAGTGCTATTTTGCCTTTATTTCTCCATTACGTTCCTCAAGTCTCGAGTTTCTCATTAACGGAACTAGAAGCGGGGCTTTGGTTTGGTGATTTGGTTAAATCGCTAGGAGGGATTAAATTGAGAAATACCCCCATACATCTCCCTTGCAGCTGCGGGCAAATTTAACCACTGATTCCAGAGCTTCTGAAAATGGCTTTGTCTGAAAATGAATTTTGGCCTCTCAAAGTTCAAACATTTATCCTGAGCCAGAAATATACACAGATTTGCTCTCTAATTTAATAAAGCCATCCAAATAATATGATTTTTCCCATAACCATCGTTTATGTTTCACAGCGAAATGATAATGAGAAAGTCATTAGAAGTAATAAACAAAACAAAACCCACACAGCATATCCTTCACCGAGCCTGACGGATGGGAAGAAGAGCTGCGTTTGAGTCTTAGGCCACCTAATGTTTGCTGGGTGCAGCTGTTTTGAAGTAGATGCGTTCTTGAAACATTATTTTGCTTGTTGCATTTTAATGGGCTTTTGCTGGCGGAGCAGGTGGGCACCAACAGTGCACGGGAGCAGGTCTGCAGTTGGGTTAAATACTGCACCAGGGCCAAGTTGGCGTTTCTTCTTTCACCCCTTGGGGGTTAGCTACCACTGGGAATCATTCATTCCCCCTTACCATGACTTTGACAAGGTGCTTTTGTTTTAATTTCCTGGTTAAGGCTTGACCCGAGCGGGCGCTGAATGTGGAGAGAACAAGAACTACATCAAGATATCAAAAGTTCTCTCTCTTCTTTTTATTTGTAACTCTATGTGCACTTTGGGCCGCAACCTGAGTCTTTGTTTCTACGTTGGCCTCATTCAGGTGAATTTTCCTTTGACTTCAGTGGGTGTGCCTAGTTTTAATAGCTCTTTACCATTAATAGCATTTATGGTTGCTGTATCTCCCTTCTGTTACCTTTTGCTACCTGACTCTGACACTTAGCGACATGGTTTAGTGATGGACTTGGCCGTGTTAGGTTAATGGTTGGACTCGATGATCTTAAAGGTGCTTTCCAACCTAAATAATTCCATGGTTTTGTGACTTTACATCGCTCTCCGGGCTGTGAAGTTGTTCCAGCTGGGACCGTGCGAGGTGACTGGTCGATATCACTTTCATTTTTGGGTGCTGGGAGGGACAAAGCAGAAGTGGCCAGAGGGATGGCGTCGTTGGGGGTCTGCTCCCACTGCCTGTGCCAGGGGCTCATGCTGTGCCGGGCAGTGAAGTCCTGCCTCCGGCACAGCGTTTCCAGAACCGACGTCAGTGCAGTTATTTGGCTGACACTGTTACGCCGTTCCAGCTCTGGCATTCATTCTTTTTGGCCCAAAATAGCCCACATCTGTTGCTGCTGAGTGTTTGTTTGCTACCTCCCATCCAGGCTTTGAGGGAGGGATGGGATCTCGGGAACAGCTGGTATCTGGTGGTTTGTTGGAGTTGTCAGGTTCCTTACAGGTCTCACTCATCGCTTTTCTGTTTTGAGGACACTTTTTGTTGATTTTTGTGCTTTCGAAACCACACTGAAGGCATATGGACCTATTTTCTTTGTTCTCTTATCATTTTAAATACAAGAACGTGAGCTGCTCTTCTATGCCGAGTCAGGTCTGCAAACTGGACCTGCTGAGGGCACAGGTAGATCCTACAAAAGATGTGCTTTCTCCAGCCGTGGCCACTGCTCCAACTCTTTCTATTTAACTCCTGTACCTAGGAGAGCACGATGTCTGCTCACGGTCAGAGGATGCAGACTACCACAAGCTGTGAAAGTCTGCATAGGTATGAAATAACCCCTTCTTAAAGCTTGTTTTTTTCCTGTTCCTGCTTGAACTTTCCTTATTTTTGGTGATGGTCGCTGTTTCGTTTGTCTGACTCTCCCCAGACACTGGGTAGTTCCTATGCATGCATAAAGGTTAAATCCCATGCCTTTTGGGAAATGCAAGAATGGAAGGGTTAAGTCACCTTTTTCTTATGCATTCTGTTGGGTTTTGGGATT
The DNA here is from genome assembly GCF_000690535.1 of Cariama cristata. Taxonomy (NCBI): domain Eukaryota; kingdom Metazoa; phylum Chordata; class Aves; order Cariamiformes; family Cariamidae; genus Cariama; species Cariama cristata. Next base: position 2,811 of record NW_009620261.1, read on the forward strand.
GTGTTGCTTTTTGCTGTGAAGAACGGTCATTTGTCTAGAAAGCCTGCGAGGAAGGGATGCTGGAAGCAGGGAAGGGATGCTGGAAGCAGGGAGATTTAGAAGTGCAAAAGGTTCAGCTTGGCCAGTGTAAGGTGCCAAGAGAGGAGATGGAGGAGTTTTCTTCTGCTGTCCACCTTTCTTGGCTCCTGCTGTCCTCTGTCCCTTGTTCCTGGTCCTCCCCATCCTTCTGTATGCATTTAATAGGAAATAAATAGTAATACAAGTGACTCTTCTCGAGGAAGATTTCAGGGAGCATGTCTTGTGCATTGCTCTTTTCCAAACTCCTGTCCAGGCTGATGAACTAAATGGTGCAAAACCAGAGATACGACAGCTCTTTTTACCTTCCTTTGGAAAAGAAGTAGTACATCCAGGCTGTCCCGGGACAAACGCTTGTCTGCTGATGTTTCAAAAATTGCTCTTTCAGCGTCCTCCTTGCTCCCTTCTTGCTTGCACTGTGATCTCCTTCCTCTCCTCTCCTAAAAGAAAATCTTATTTATGTTTTCATCTTTTGAAAAATAGGTTAAAAAAACCAAAAACCAAACCAACCCCCCCTACACACACTCCAACAAACAAACCACCAACTAAACCCAGATGCGCTCACGCTGGAGCTGCATGGTAGTCAGAGGGGAGATAGCTGTTCTGGCTTTTACTTGGCTTTGCTACTCAGAGATGCTGTGAGCCGATGGCTATCCCCTGAGAAAATGAGACTCCAGGGTCTCCTGGCTGCTTTCATCCAGGGTGAACTTTTGTATTTTGAGGGTACTTAGCGCTAAGTGGAACGTGAGTTCCCCCCAAGCCACTGCGAGCAGATCCCAGCCTGTATTTTCAGCAGCCTGCTTTTGGCAGAGAGCTGCTGGGCGCGTGAAACCTGTGCTCGATGAAAAGCTGAAACGCCCAGAGGCGTGCTTGTTAAAAACGAGCTCCCTTCATGTTCGGAGGGCAGATCTTCAGCTGGAGGTGTGCGAATTTATGTTTTCCAAGAGAGTGATCCTAAGGATGCTTTCACAGATGTACACCTGCCATGTCAGGGAAAAGCAAAGCGATATTGTTGTCTTGTGTTGTCGTCTGAGCTGCTAGGATGCTCAGGTGCTCGGCTGTCCCTGGAGAACCGGATGGCTCGTGTGGGTCACAGGCTCTGCTGGGGCTGAAAACAGAAGTAATCGTCACTTGGGAGGGCTGGAGAAGATCCCAGCGGCTTCCCATGGCTTTATGGAGAGGTGTCAAACAGGTATACTTGTCGTTTTCTGGGGATGTCGAAGGCTGTGTAGGATGGACCTTGTGTGTGGCTACAGCATGGAGGAGTTGAGCAAAGCCTGGAAATTGCTATTTGAAAGATGCTGGTGATGGAACACGACTGTCTGTTCTAGGAAATAAGGGGAACTGACAAATCTGATTTCTTAATGACTGCAGGGATGCTTTGGGTATGCTGGCAAAACCAAAAGAAAACTTGTAAACCCACGCTTTCTCCTGCTGCCTCTTTTTTGCTGCATTTCTGATAGAAATGCCAGTGCACAGGCCAAAATGCGAGAGCCTGGTTTACCTATAATCCCTGTTGGGGTGTTACCTGGCACCTTCCACCCCCAAAGCAGGGGGCACCCCAGAAAGAGA
>NW_009620261.1:4480-21281 GCF_000690535.1 Cariama cristata
GGGTGTGGTCTCAAACCTTTGCTGGAAAGATGGGGGGAAGGCAGGGGGTGATGGGGCCAGCTGTATTTCGCTGCCCAGCTTTGCATCTCCTCGCAGAGATGTGGCAGCATCCCCAGGCTAAACGCATGCCTTCGGAAAGGGCCCGGCATCCCTCCGAAGGCAATTCTCATTCAGCGAGCAGTCGTTTGGAAATAGTCAGTCATCAGGCACTTATGGATCTTTCAAGCCCCTTTCTCGCCCTAATAATCCCACCTCTTGGGAGGTATTGATTCTCCGCTGTTGGCTGCCTCTTGGCATTCCGCCGTCCGTTTTTGTCTGTGTAAATCGCTGCGCTGTCATCTTCACGCGGCAATTACCGACTCTTGATTTCTTTCATCCCGAGTCCTTTGCCAGAGATCTAAACTCGGTATTGACAAACCACCCTGGAAAAGTGAGAGCGGTCGGGGTTTGGGAAGAAGTTTTACACCACAAAAACTTTGGGGAGAGTTTTCCCCTGGGATGTGATCATCTCCAAGATGCTCAGTCTGGGGGTTTTTTTGTTTCTTTTTGTTTTGTTTTCCAACATGAGAGGGATGCCGCAGCTTCCCAGCCTGCAAATGTGACTTTATGCCTTGCTTTTTGCTCACACTGAAAACGTAGGAAACTCTTCACCTTGGTGCTGTGCAAACGTTCAGCCCGGAGAGGGTTGAAGCCATCCTCAATCCTTCGCTTGGGGAATGAGCACCCACCTGTGTGAGCTGTGGCCTGCTATACAGAGGTACCAGGCCAAGTTAGAGCAGGCACAGGTGTCCAAGCAAGCTGTGCTTTGGGTAGACAAAAACCCAAGGTACATCATAACGCAGACCAAAATCAGCAGTTGTCTTTACCTGAAGGTTTTTTGGGCAAAAGCTTCCCCACGCCGTTGATCTAAAGAGCTGGGGTCTGCGCATGGGTTGCAGCAGGGCTGGGGTGGTAACAGAGAAAGCGAGGCAGAAAGCTTGGGAGCTGTCTATCCTCCGACGGAAGGCGTTAGCATCAGTCGGCGTGGGTTTTAGGTCGCTCACTGTCCCTTGTGCTATTAAGCTGGTGCCTCATGTGCATGGAGGTCACCCTGGCTTGTCATCCGAGATGATGGCTCAGCTTCGGGCAACCTGAGAGATCCCGCAAGCACCTGGGTGGGATGCTGCCGGCAGCTCTGCATAGGGATGGGGTTTGTCAAGTGTCGGTGGGGTCGGTCTGTGGCTGGCAAAAAGGGATGGGGCTGTGCAGGGGTGCACCGGAGACCGGGTGCTTATGGACCAGCAGCATTGCAGGCAAAAAAGGATGGGCACCTTCCAATCTGCATGATCTGTTTGAATTTCCAGTCTGAATTAGAAGGAAAGGGGCCGAAAATGCCTTTTAAAAAATGAAAGCAGAGAGTCATGCTGGCATTTCTAGGTCCCAAGGGTCACCAGGGAGAGCAAACACCTGCAAACACATGTTTTGGAAGCTGTTGGTACCAGAGCAGGTTTTCCTAAAGAGATGGGCACAGCTGTAGACAAAAAAAAAACCACCACCCAAACCAAATACGGACAAAGAAAGGTTCAGCCTCAGGCCCTTGAGCAGGAATTTCCTGCTCTTGGGTAGTTTTGATGGTGATGAAGGTATGGATGTAGCAACTGTGAGCTGCTCCTTGCTCTCTGGGAGTGGGGTCCTTGGATTTGGGGTTACGGTTCAGCCATCTGGGGAAGGGGGAGATTTAGGGATTGGTTTTTAGTCCCAGGTGCTTTTATTTTTTTTTTTTCCAGGTGGATGAAAGTTGAAGGAAATGGTGATTTACAGCTGGGGGGGGGGGGGATTACCGGTGGGGGGGGGGGGGCCCTTTGGCCCTGTGTGCTGCGGCACGGGAGCTGCAGCCCCCCAGAAGCGGCCAGCGCTGTTCTTACCCGAGCACCTCCAAACTTTGAAGGCATTTTGTTATTAAAACGGCATGCCTGGCCAGTGAGGGCTCTCACTCGAACAGAATCCGCATACTAGCAGAGAATAAATTAAAAAGCCAACTGGCCGCGGCCGCCTGAGGAGCGCCGGGACCAGAGATAGGGCCAGAAGTCAGATAACAAACAGTGTCCAAAATTGCAGCGCCTGGTGCAAGGCGTGAAATTAAAACCTTTTCTGCCTCCTCCTGCATGCTGTAACAAAACAGCTCCTGCCACAGTCTGCCGGCACCAGGAGTCAAGAAGAGAATAATTAAATACACGGAGATTTTTGCATCTGAGGGAGGGAAGGTCTGCCGAGGGAAAGGATGCTGCTTCTCCGCCGCGGACCTTGGCGCTTTGGTCCTGCAGCCGGGCTAACGCTGGGAGGGTCGGTGGGCTGCCCTGCTAAGACACCTTTTCACTGCCTCTGCTTCCCAAAGGTGGGAGGAATCTGTCTTTTTTTTTTTTTTCTGTTGGTGTCTTTTCCTCTGAGTTTGCTCCCTCCACCTTCCCTTTCGGGCTCGGCAGCAGCCCTGGGATGTGCCGATGTTGTATCAGCTCTTTTTATCCCCAGACCTTGCAGGCTTTCCAGACCTCGGGAAGGACGTTTCTCTGGAGATACCACCCAGGAGTGATGAAGAGGGCAGCACTTTTTAATCAAAGATACATTAGGTGAAGCTTACATTATTCACTCTGCTTTATTGCAGCTATTTTTACGCGGGGGTTAGAAGTTAATACTACCCAGCGAGCCTGGTTTTGCTGAATTCTGGCAAGCACCAAAAATCCATCAGCACATCCAGACAGGGTAGGAAAGAGTCCAAGCAAAAAAATAAACTCGCTAACTGAACTGAAAAAGCAGTCAAAAAAAAAAAAAATCAAACCTTTTTAAAAAAAAAAAAAAACAACAAACCACACAACAGACCCTTGATAATAGCAGGTCGGGTCTGGAGGGGCAAAAACCAGCCAGGACCATCAGCTGTAATCAGCAGAAGGACGAACTTTTGCAATCAGCGCGGAAAGGGGAGCGGGAGCCGTAGCAGGAGGGCTCGGAGGGCTGCCGTACTGCAGGGTTTTTTCCCTGCCCTGGCAAACGAGCCTGGCTTTCTCCTGGTCCTCATCCGCAGCCACGCTCAACATGATCAGGCTTAGTCTGGTTCTGCCCGAGGGATGTCGGTGCTTGGGAAACGGCTGGTGACTGCAGCCGGGCTCTCAAAGCGAACAGTTTTGGCATAGAAGGCTTTGCAGGGTTGCAGGGGTTTGGGGTTGTGTGGTTGGTTGGGGTTTTGGTTTTTTTTTTTTTCCCCTCCCTGCCCGGGTAATGCTAAAGGCTTAAGCCATGCTAGTTCCTCGGACCTGGCAAGGATGCTGGCAGAGCTGGGATCTCCTTTGCTGGTTGAAAAAAGACATGATGAACTGAGAGGGGGAAGGAGGGAGTTGTCTAGAGAAGTTGTCTAGGGTGTTTCTAGAGAAGGGCCAAAATGCCGCTTTTTTCCTTCTACTTTCTGTTTTCTCTCTCTCGTTCTCATTTTCCACCTTTTTTCTGTTTTTTGACATAGAGATCCCTTGCTGGAACGTGCTTTCTAAGCCTTGTACTGGTATATTATCCCTCCAGGAGATGCTATGGCGAGGCTGTAGAACCCAACTGCCTTGGTTCTTGTGGTGTTCCTAGGGCTCTTCAGAGATTGGGGCCCCTTTTAAAAAAAGAAAACCAACCCAATCCTGAGCGCTTTTATAATAAAACACCAGGTATTTTTAAAAACCACTTCAGGTATTTTTAAAATCTGCTTGACACAATTGGTGCCATCGATTGATTTGCTTTAACCCTTCTTCCAACGCGACTTCATAGTACGCTTGGTCGGTTCTTTGGGCTGTATGGCAAAGGTTGGTTCCTCTGGCAGTGCTATTGGAAATAAAGAGAAAAATTGTTTGCCTTAACATAGAGTTATGAGGCTTTGGGTGGATGCACAGAATTGCAGCAAAAAGCGTTGTCCTTGCCCCAAAAGCCGATGAGGTAGCAGCGAGGGGCTGGAAGCTGAGAGAGGTGTGAGGAGACCACTGGTGTTGAGCAAGGAGCCAGGGACTTCTGTGCTGCTTGTGGCTCGGGACATCCCTGCTTGACTGGGGACCGGTCCAGGTTGTCTTGTAACATGCAAGGAGAGGGCAGTTTGCTTTGACTACCAACCTTCCCAAACCCGAGGTTAGGGAGTTAGTTTGAAGGAAAACTCGGTGGCTTTGCAAACGCTTAGAGAGGATTTCTGCTGGCTGGGGGGAGGTTTGAAAGCCTAACGATGCCGAATGCAACCCCGGACGGCGGAGGGCAGGACCGCTGGAGCTGAAGGAGCTTGCAGGGCAGACAGGAGGCTTTCGGAGAGGGCTCTCGAGGCTGGGTGCAAGGCCCATGCTGTTCCCCCGGCTGCTAGCATCGGAGCCTTCAAGGATATCCTCTGGAGCTCTCGTGGAGCATGTGGGCAATTTTGGATGATGTTTAATGTAGCATTACCGAGCTACGGTATTATAATTACTTGCTTATATTAAAATTTATCCACAAAGCCTTTCCGCAAGCAGAGCGGCACCAATGTGCCCCTGACAGAAGTCTGGACCTCAGTGCAAAGAGTGCGATGAGCGGGGGTGAGGGGAGGGGGCAGGTCTAGGAGTGCGTAACAAGCATCCTTTTGGGAAGTCCTGGACCAGCTGTCCTTCCGAAGAGGAGAGGCGGGGGGGAAAAGGAGGGGAGCCTCACATAGCGTCTACCTTGTGCTCCTACCAAGAGTAACGTGAAAGGGATAACGAGCTTGTGGCCATGTGGCTCAGCCCTTTTGCCGCTGGTAGATCTACCCAGCAAGGTCTTTTATGGAGGAGAGGTACAGATGTGTCTCAGACCGAGCTCTCTGGGTGGGGCTTTATGGCTCCGGCTTCATCCTGGAAATGAATAGTATGAAAGAAAAACTGATATTTTGGCTTACCCCGCCACCTGTCCCTGGCATTAGGGACAAGTGTGCTTGCTCTTCTACGTGGCAGCAGGGCCAGATGGCCGTGCCCTGACATGCAGGGTAGGGGTAGTGGCAAGGGAGAGGCTGGGAGGGAAGTGTCTGGGTGGTCTCTGCAAACCTGTGCAGGAGCCTCAGCTCTTCCTGGTGTTTCTGGGTGTTTTGCCTTGCTCTTGGGGATGAGGGTTTAAGGAATGAGAGAGAAAAGGAAGAGGTTGTTATTTTTAATGTGAGGATGCGTCTAAGCCGTGTCCAACATGATTGCTTTTGCGGGTCCACTTGATAAGCTGAGGTTTTGAACACTGTCATTAGAAATAGGATGTCTGTGCTGTGACTTAACGAATGAGGCGACCAACCCTGACCGTGTCCCACGCTGACGTTCCTGCCGTACTCTCTGCAACCTCACTCTGCCTCCTCTGCCGTGTCACAGCCTCAGGCTTCGCCGAGGCTTGAAAGATCTCCCCACCTCCTGGTCAGGTTGTTCCTTGGGGATTTAGAGGAAAAAACAGCCAATTTCATTGCTTCAGTAGTCCTGAGCTTCAATAGCACAAAGCTGTTCATTGTGCCAGGAGCAGGTATTTAAAGCCGTGGTGTGCGGTTCCTCTGGGGTACCAGCTTGGCACTGGTGCCTGCTCGCTTTGGGGCCACCTCTTCAAAAGCAGCTCCTCCAGCCTTCATTTAAAATGGGGACAGCAGATGCCAGAGTGTGAACTGGTGTGCTGTGCTTCAGAGGCAGGGTTTGTAAGGTCTCAGCTTTGTAAACGAGGGCTGGTAACGTTATTCCCTAAGCATATCCAATGCGGGGATTGTTTAGCTCATCCTCATCTTTGGGCTGTATGAGCAGAGGTATGATCAGCTGGATCTGTGCTGGGTGATGGCGTTCCTGGTGCTGAGCCGTCCTGCTGAGAGAGGTACCCTGCCCTTCTCCCCTGGGCACTGCTTTTTGCCAAAATGGGTCAACTGAAGGTCTTCAAGGTCATACCTGGAGGTTGAAGCTGCCCGATGCCCATGCTGATGGACCTCATCTGGAGTTTCAAGTCAGCTAAAGGACAGCTTAGGCAAGTGTGGGGTGCAGAGCACCCTAGCTTTGGGGCTTTTTGTCTTTGCTTTCCTGGGGCTTGTCTAGGGTGAAAGGGATGGGAAACGTAGGTGGGCTTGGAAACCCGAGCTCACCTAAGACTGATAGACGGTAGGTCCCTGCCAGACATAATCAATGAGCTTCTGATGGTGATGACAAGGAGGTAGGCAAAGGTGAGAAACAGCAAAAGAAGAGAGGGGAAACCCTGATTTATTTGTGGTGGTGTGAGTTTTGTTTAAGTTTGTAATCTATAAGCCAGTGATGCTAAAGAAACAGAGTTGGGCAAATAATCCATTTTCTCAGCTGTGAATGAGGGCAAAGCCAGGGGAAGCGGAGAACTGAAGTGACCCATGTGAAAAGAATAGACTTAACCCCATTCCTCAGGCAAGGTTTGGGGGGATTAAGCTGGATTTGTGCATGTTTCCCACTGCACAGATGCTGCCCTGATCTGAAGGAGTTTCGCCTAGAGTGAATGAAAGGGAATTCCAAAACATCTGTTTCCCACTGCGCAGATGCTGCCCTCATCTGAAGGAGTTTCGCTTAGAGTGAATGAAAGGGAATTCCAAAACATTGCTCCTTTAATTCACTCAGATGTGCCAGTCAGTGCAGCCGGTGAGCCGAGTCCTCTGGGAAAATCCTTTCCGTTAGGAATGCTGCTAGATGGGAAAACAGTGTGACAGGGATACGATCATCCCAGCTGATGCACTGAGATCCCAGCCTGGATTAAAGAAAAGCAAAGCCGAAACAAAACAACCCAGAAGTTGAATGATTCAAAGAGCTTTATTGCTGCAAATGAGCCCTTTACATATTATTCACAGTTTGGAGGGCATGTTGCTAACCAGGATAGAAGAAATGCACCAGCGATGTGGCTACACCACTGCAGCCGATGGTTTGCATCTCTTCTTTTTGCTCTGGGAGCTTGGCTGCGTCGCTCTTGCAGAGCAACCCCAAACATGGGATGCTCCTGTAGTGGAGTTTTGCCTCTGCAAGGAAATTACTTGGAGAACTGTGGAGCAAGGAGAGAGTACCTTGGAAGAAACACTGCCTTTTCCCTGGCACCTGCATGGAAACCCTCAGCCTCACTGAGGGCAGTGCTGGGAACGCATCCGTCCATCCTCTCCTCGGAGTAGGAGCTACAACTTCAAATCTGATGCTAAAAAATGACAGCCTTGGTAAAGTCACTAGGTATGTGATGCTTTATAACTTCACCCACCTGTAGCCAGAGGCAGGGATTACTTGCCTCTATCTCTCCAACCTCAAGAGGCTGATGACTTTATTGGTCTTTTTTGTGCTAATATTACCTTTACACTTCACAAATAACTGCTGTGTGGGTCTGCATGGTTAGCATAGGCGCGGTAAATTCAGACCATTAGTCCTCAGTCTGTGTTTAGTGTTGAAGGATGCTCTGTTCTTATTCCAGAGCTGAACATCAGCGCCTGGTATGCCACAAAGTGTTTCTCCCCATTACAAACCTTGCTGTGCTCCTACTTGCCCCTTCTCCTGTCCTTTTGAGGCAGGTCGGCTCCTGATACTCCACGCTCGGACACCTTCTTTTGGGATGAGGAGCTCACTCACCATGTACCTCGGAGCTCTTGTACCATTTTTCCTGCCGATGCTGCTGGCTGAGGTCTTTGCCTCTGATCTTCCCAGTTGGGAAAACCTTCCTGTCATAAGAAGATGTGAAAAAGAAAAACCCCAACTGTGCCATGCAGAGTAAGATGAGCAACTTCTGCTCATAGCAGGGGACCTCATCCTCAATGCAGGCGGGTGGCATTGAGTGTCACAGCAAGACCAACTGCTCTGCACATGGGTTCAGTGTGTAGTGCTAAGCAGGGAGTTTTCAGGGCAAAGCAGGTAAAGTTGGGGCTTTGCGTGTTGATAAACCCGTCTTTCATAGCACGTGTGCTTGCAGAGATGAGTTTGGAGCGTGTGGCACATGCCATTCCCTACGCTGTTGCACTGGGATGCTGCGGGAACTGGGAGACTCGATGCTTTTCTTCCCCTTTCTTCTTCCTTTGAGTTGCGAGGTTTATTGTCTTTATCATAGGTCTTAGTTAGCTTGGTCTAGCTCCTTTGCTGCGTTTTCCTGCTCTAACTGTTCAAGGGCAAGTCAGTCTTCGTATATCGTATTTTTAAAAAACTGAACATTCCCTGCGTGTTCCTTTGTCCCAGGTTTGTAACTGCTCTTTCTGCCTGCGGGCACTGCTGAGGTAGTGGGAGACAGCAAATTGGGGTGCTAGCTGTCGTGAGAGAGCGCTAGCCCCGCTGCTGGACTCTATCCAGGGGAACCATGTCACGACATGGCTCGACAGAAACGCTCCGTGCTGGAGTTCGCTGTTTTAGCACGAGAAAAAGCCCGATGAAGAGACCCGAGCTGAACTGTTATCGATCCTTCCTACAGTAATAAAGTCATCTGTGGGAAGACAGGGAAATAATTTTTTTGACTCAGCAGAGCTGTATGGATTTTGCTTTTGCTTGTGTTGAGAGCGATACCTGGTCACAGGCTGCTGCAGAGGCTCTTGCGGGAGTTTCTTTTGGATGGATCTTTGGGACCTACAAATCCCAGACTTCAAAGGGAGATTTTCTTCCCTGCTTTTCTGAGGACAAATTACTTGCTCCACCTATGGTCAGAAGCCAGCCGCTCCGTGCTGTGAAAGGCACTTTGAGCTTTTTCTACCAGAACAGGGGATAAACAAGCAGTAAAATAAATAAATAAGGTGGTAAAGCGGGCAGGTTTCTCTCTGCCTGGCTGAAATAGCGGTGGAAGAGATGGAAGGAAGAGAGGTGATCCTCTTTACAGGAATACATGTGCTAGATCTGAGAGTCTTTTGAAGATTCGAGATGGTTGTTGAGTGCATGTGGGATAAGAGAGGGAGATAGCGACAAGTCCTGGCAGCGAGTTGAGGTAAAAGCAAGTCCCAGTTTCTCCTTGGCCAGCTGGGCTGGCCACTGGGTTCCCCTTGGAGGTGGCTCAGGACAGCTTGAGAGCCAGGGAGGGACAGATGCCGGGCTGGCATGGAGAGGAAAGTGTGAACAGATAAGCATCCACTGCCTGCACGTATATATTTGCAGTACGCTGTATAAATGAATGCAATACCTAATGATTCGTGGCTATTACTTGAAGGGCCCCACTGTTACAGATTTATTTGTCATTTCTTGTAATAACACCGATGATAATGAATTCATTTGTATTAATGCGGGTGTCGTGGACTTCCGTTGATATTCTGCATTAATTAATGTACCATTAAAAGAAAGTGTCACCCAATTAATATCCAGTAGAAGCAATACTGCCAGTGTCCTGTCGTTAGGGTTTCATTTGTAATGCATTGTATTAGCGTTCTGCCTTAATGGAAGTCATTTGCAATCCGGAGCTTTTCCCGGTGGGCTGCCACGGGGGTGCCAGTTTGTGCCTCTTATGGCAAGGGCTACCCAGATAAATCGATGAGGATGGGTGCTATTAGGAGTAACCCCCGGTACTGCCTGGGCTGGGGCACGGCAGCCTGCCCCGCTCCCGTCCTCCTCGGCTCTGGCACAGACGACTGCCGGAGGTTGGTAAGCTGCTTCCAGACATCTTTCCTTCTTTTCTTTCCTAAAGGCTGGTGCGTTAACTTTAACCCGCCTGCTTGACACCTCTCCCTGTGTTCAGTAAGTTAGTGGCGACTGCAAATAAAATGGGATATAAAAAGTAGGATCTGCCCAGTTTGTGGTATCACCCCAGAGCAGAAACCAGAAAAGGGATTTCTTCTCTCACCCCGTAATGTATGTCGGCTGGTAGCGGCAAATCACACTGGCGATTTGATTTTGCCACTGAATTTTAATATTGAGAGGAAGGATAGTGGGAAATCTTCACGGCTGCTGCGGCTCAGGGCTGCCTTTGCTTCCCTGGACAAAAGCTGCCTCTGCCAGTGCTGAGAGCTGGGGCAGGGGTGGAGACCTTGACTGTGGCCACCTGGTCTGTGCCCACCATCTCTGGCAAGATTAGAGCCAAAGGAGTGCCGGACCATCTGCGGTACATGCCCTTGTGAAGGGGGAGCTTGCTCCGAATGCCCTCTTCCAGCAGGAAAATCCCACCGGCAGGCGCGGACCCATGCCGTCGAAGCCAGGAGCTCTCTGATTGACAGGTTTTCACATTCTCAGCAGTTGTCTCTGACTTTCAAACGTCTCGTTAGACCATCTTGTGTTCCCATCTGCCATCTCTGAAGTTGGGACTGCCATAATAGCAGCCCAGGAGGGCAGCACGGGCTAGCTCCCAGCCTTTCCTCCGGCCCTGCCCAGCTTCTTGAAGGCTGGAGATGGATCATGGGCAGAAATGGGAGAGAAGTGTGTCTTCTCCAACGGGATCCGGCTGCGGATACCGAGTTAGTGAAGTGGTGGGTGTTTCGTTGCCCTTTTCTTCTGTCCCCTCCCAGGGCAGTAGGAAACAATCTGTTTTACAGGGTGATGTCCATTCCTGGAGAGGTGTATTTTTTGGTTCAGACTCTGCATTTAGACATTAAAAAAAAATAAAAATCTATTGGTTCAAACCAGCTGCCAGCAATTTACTCAATGTCGACAGTCTGCGCCCTTTGTTTACCCATCTCCCAGCCTCTGTGCTTTCACTCTTCCAGAAGATTGGTCAAAATGTCAAATAATGGGCAAAGACCTGCAGATTACATCAGGGATCCATTAAAACTACACTTGCCGGATAATATTCCTTGTTTACAATTGTATTTTGAGGACTACATGCTAGCTGACTGTGATTTTGAATTATTCTACATGTTAATCAGTCTCACAGAGCACCAAGTCATACAGCTTAGAGAAGATGATGTATGTGACTTTGACTCTGTGTCACCCTTTTCGACCAAGATTGTTGTCTGGGAGAGAGAGAATAGAGCAGGATCTGCTGTCTGTCTGTCTTGTGGGAGGCATTAATGCAGCTACTTCCCTTTAATTCCCTGTTAGCCAAGAGCTATGCCGAGGATTTTGTTGTTTCGCCCGGAGTTGACGTAGCTGAGAGGTCTGGAGTCATTCCCATTGAAGAAAATCCTGACAGCGTGTTGGTTGCTCTGCCCACCCCGCTGCCTCTCCTCCGTGTTTGCAGGGCTGCTGAAAACCATCAGGAACGGTCCAGTGAGCACCTTGGCCATTGCCTTTGAACGCTCTTTGGCAGGAGTTATCAGACCTGCTGACCGAGATGTGTCTCGCTGGAGGAGGCTGAAAACATAAAGGTAGACTGCTTTGTCCCTGCCAGAGCTCTCCCCACCTCTTTTTTTCCAAGCCAGAGCTCTCCCCACCTCTTTTTTCCAAGCCAGAGCTCTCCCCACCTCTTTTTTCCAAGCCAGAGCTCTCCCCACCTCTTTTTTCCAAGCCAGAGCTCTCCCCACCTCTTTTCCAAAGACGGAATGATCAACCCCACCAGGATTTTTCCTGATCTCAGTCTGTGCTTCTGCGCTCACGGCTTTATGCCCCTGTAGCTCTATGTTCATAGCAGTCCGTGTCGGTGGCTTTTTAGTTGCTGGGAGGGATGCCACAAAGGTTCCCCAGCGCACGGAGTACGTAAGCTGGCTGGCATTAGCTTTGCTCCTCTTCCTTGCTTCTCACGGAGCTGTGAGAAGCCCCTCAGGGGTCTCCTGAGATCTGGGGCAGCAGATGCAAACCCGGGGCATAGAGTAAGAGCTGGAGTTACCTCGAAATAGGGGTTGGTGAGGGGAAATGAGCTTTGACAGACAAAGCTGGCTGTCTGCTTAAATAACCGGTAACGGCGCAGGCGGGATGGCTTCTTGAAAGGTGGTGTGGAACTTGCTTGCCTCTCTTTGCTCTGTTATTCTTGGGGCTTCGCCCACCTGGCTGCTTGTCGGCATGCATGATGGGTGGTTGGGCAGGGCAGGGCTGGGGACGGGAAAAGACCAAGGTTGAAGGCAAGATTCGGAGGGAGGGAAGAAAGGAGCAATTCCCTGGCTCTGGTGGTTTGGCTGGGGCTGGAGGGTCGTGGTGCAGCCCCTGTGCCAGCCCAAGCCTTGCGCTTGCTGCTGTCTAAGGCAGGCGGCTCCTTTTGCCCCTGAAGCTGCAAATTAAAGCTCTGTCATATACTGCTTTTCCTCTCCTCGCTTTTTCTTTCGAATATGACTCCGTTCTGGATGAGTGCTTGAGCTGTGCGGCCGCTCTGCTGCTCCCGAGAGTGGAGAGCAGGGAGGTGACAGGTCCCACTTGTCGTATCACTGCCTGGAAGGGACAGCGGCCAGAGCCGGTTGGGAAGTTATAAATAAGAGGAATATCGTGAGTTTCTTTATTTTCTTATTAGCATTTCCTTCCTCTCCCATCTGCCCTCTCTTGCCTCTCCTGGGCTTGCCCCGCAGAAGTGATGGGTGCCACGAGGAGAGGTGGCAAAGCCACTGGGCACCCAGATTTTGGGGACGCAGTGCCATAAGTCGGCCATCCGAGCCCCGTGCTGGCAAGGGCAGAGTTATCTTCAGTGGGAAATGAGGCAGCTCTGGGCTGGAAGAAACGAGCATCGTTATCCTGAGGGATACCAGAGCATCCTCTCCCATTCGTGCCTGCTGAGCACTGTTGTCCTGCCTGCGTGGCAAATTCCGCCATGGGCTTGCTGGTTGCCATTTCCCTTTCTTCAGTGCCGTGCGTTGGGTCGGGCCGTGTCTGCCGTGAATAAGCGCTCTCGGCTCTGAGTGTAGTTATCCAGCCGCTAATTCAGTTTCCAGCTCCTATAATGCATGTATTCCAGCTGTGTTTATGGTGTTTTCAAAAGCCCCTCAATTGAATTATAGCTCTGCGGTGGCCGTTTGCCAGTGTCACCTGATAATGAGGGAGGTCACTTAATAGAGATAGCAACAAGAGATACATATTAACGAGAGCTGATTGAAAGGTGGGGTGAATTTCAACCAAAAAAATTAAAAAAAAGGAAATTATCAGGTTTCAAAATCAAACTTTGAAATTGGAAATTGCTTGGCTCGGACTAGCAGTAATGCAATTAATAAATGTAATTAAAAGTGTAATAAAGAATACAGGAATTGGAAGTCTGCGCACATCCGTGTGAGCGTTTAGAGCTGGCAGGCGAGCAAGGGACCCAGTCTGGCAGTCGGGGCCGCTTCTGAGATGGAGCCTGGGGAGGGAAACCAAAACCTGGGGCTGTTTTTTCCTCTCGGCAGAGTCTGGAAGAGGGGCTGGCACTCATTCTGTCTCTGCTTTTGCAGCTGTCTCCTGCAGCAAATGAGACCTGGACAAGAATAGGTGACTTAAACCTGTCCCGGGCAGCCCAGGGACGAGGGAGCTAGGATATCAGCGGTAGCAGAAGAGCACTTGGATTCGGTGTCAGGGAGCACCTCTGAGATGCCCTGCCTTGAGCAAGAGGCAGGGACCCCTCCTTCCTGCCCTGCGATGGGATGGGGGTGATGGGGAGCACCTTTGACTCGAGCAGAGGGACGTCTGAGCTGGCTTTGAGCAGAGCACAAAGCTCCTGTCACCTGCCCCGCTGCGCCGTGGCGAGAGGCAGGGAGAGGCGAAAAAAAAAAAGCTGCCAGGAACAGCAGCAGGGAATTATTTAAGAGTAATAGGTTGACCTGAGATATAAGAGGAGCACGAAGCAGCGAAGCATCTCCTGATGGGAGCGGTCAGCTCCTGCCTTGATGCAGGGACAGCACAGGGAGGGAGGGGGGGGAAGCAGGACCCAAAATAGGGCTGGCGAGACTGTTTCGATGCTGATGCAAAGATGAGAGGGTGGGTGGGTCGATCGACTGCCTGCTGCTCGAGCCCTCGTGCCCATCACTGTATGCCCCCCAGCCCGTTTGCGTCGCCTCATCTCCTCGACCTTCAGACAGCTGTTGGGCCAGATTGCCTGCCGTTTTTCCACATTATTTGCGTTGGTACAGCATGCGCGCATCGGCATCCTAATCGTTTCTATCAGCTTCTGCTGGGGTGCTGCTGGGTGACTTTGCCTTGGGAGGTCAGGTGGAGGTCCTCTACATGGCCAGCCACTGGAGGTGGGCAGCAGGCTTGGAGGGACCATCCCCAAATAAACTCAAATAAGCATTTCTAGTGCCTACCAAAGCTTGTAGCAACCTGTCCGTAGGTTGGAAAAGGGGATGCATTTAAAGGAAGGGAGTATCTGAGGAACTAACTCGCAGATCTCCTCCACTTCATCTCCTACCTTTTCTTCTATCTGACTCTGACCCTGCTGTAAAAAAGTTAACACTGCGCATTCACCCTCTCAGCTCTTTGCCTGCAGGGCGGCCGGTGTCAGGCCAGTTGGATGAGACTGATGGATCAAGGCACGTTCGAGGTGTTGGTGGCCCATGGCCCGTGAAATGGTTTTGCTATGGTGGAAAGCTCTCAAAGACGCTGTGCAAATCTCCTCCGTTAGCAGGGTGAGCGGCTGTCTGACAGCCGGAGGGTTTTATACGCTCTGGGAACAGGCATCGTGGGCCTGGTGAAGTGGCAGCGATGCTGGCTTTTCTGCAGACAGCCTTTTCGGTTTAGCCCTGTGTGAAAGAAGAGCTCGCTCGCATAGCTTTGCATATGCCTTAAAAATTGTCCACCTTAGAGTTTTCTCTGATTTGGGAGTTTTTTTCCTCGGGAGCTCCTCACCCAGCCCATCTCCGGTCCCCACTGTGCTGGCCTGCTCCTGATGCTGCTTTGGTCCCCGGTGGTTCTCCGACACCGGCCCTTGCCTCACCCGAGCTGGCTCTGCAGCCCTCAGGGAACATTTGACAGCAGACAAGAGGAGATTGCTCTGACATTTTTAGGGAATCCTGCCCAGCACCCCTCACGTTCAGCTGGGGCCGTGTAATCCATCTGGTAGGGCACATCGCATCCCCGGAGACTGCATCTCTTCCAGGTCGTAATCCACCTTGTATTGCTGCCTTGTGTCGGAGCAGCATCCATCAGAAATTTTATTACTAATGCATTTTATAGAAGGATTCATAATAAGATATTAAAGATTATAGGTGTGGCCAGAGAGCGAGGTGTAAATATTTTAAAAAGGCCCTTTTCTGATAAATTTTTCCTGTTCCTTAGCTGCCCTTTTGCAGAGAACATTGTGTAAGGCTTTGGTGTCCCAGCTGTCAACGTGCCAGGGTTAACGCAGGACACATCCTCGTGCTGGAGGGTTGCACGGGAGGTTACAGCCCAGGCAAGGGGAGGTGTTTGCTGGCGGTAGTCATGCTTGGTTCGTACCCATGAGAGCTTTTGGATGGGAACATAACTTCTTTCTGGTCGCTCAAAGGTGCCTATTGCCTTCTCGTACTGCTGCGTTGGCGTGGGAGAGGTAAGGTCTTGGTCTTTCCTTTGCCTCCTCCTTGTGCAGCAACATCCTTTTGTGTTTGGACAGGGATTTTAAATACGTTGGTTCCTTATTTTAAGACAAAACTATCCTGGCTGTAGGTGATCCACTGAAACATAGTCATCTCCTAATGGTTAGAGATTTTGGCTTTTGTACCTTGCTGGTTTTGGTTTGGTCTTCCTGGTGCTTTGGGTAGCCCCGTGTAACATGCCGTTACCATTCAATATTTCTTTCCAGCAAAACCCCCCCCAGCTTCTTCCTAGAAGATCTTTACAGCAGTTTGAACCTTCCTTATTCATTTATTGCAAAATAAGGGAGGCAGAAACGACCTCGCTACTGTGCACCCCGGCATCCCCAGCCCATGTAGCTGGGCGATGTCGCAGCTGGCTCTCACCGGAGCCCTCGAACTCCAGGAGGTGCTGGGGGAGGACCTGGGTGCTGGGACCGCTCCTGGTGAGCTGTGGGATGAAGGATGGGTGCTGGAGACAGGTGGGGAGCGGGTCTCGCTCCCGTTTGCCCTCCTTCTCCTCCGTGGGAGGCATCTGTCTGCGTGTTTATTTTTATCTCGCATCTGCTGGCATCGTAACAAAGATTTAATGATCTGACACAGTTTTGTCACCAGTTCTCTTTTTCTGTAGTGAGTGAAGCTTCATCGCTGGCTGCTGGAGAGGGTCAAAAGCTTTAAAAATGGCAAAATTTGGTGACTCGTGTAGAAAGCTCACCGGGCTGCCACGAGAACCTGTAGGCTGTCGTCTGTCTGCATTTCTTTTTTTTTTACTGGACAGAAAAGACAGAATTTGCTATTTTTGCCTGTCAGTGAAACTAAGCATAACCGCAATTAATCTTTCCTAAGGAAGAACAGCCATGAGGGACACGCAGAGGAGCCCTATAAATGGGCCAAATGCTGAAAAAGCAGAAACGCGGTGGGTCCTGAGCTGACCTGGTGCAGGGCTTTCCAATCCCACCTCCCTGGGACTTGCCCTCTGCCTGTTATTTACCATCAAACACAAACTCCGGGCAATTCTGTTTATACAGAGGTTTTGCTCCATTGTTTAGATGATGGGCCGCATCTTTTCGGAAATAAAGACGTCAGCCTCCTGCTGAGGAATATCTTGAGCCTGTTTGACCCAAAAATGGCAAGAGGATTTTAAAGACATACTACTTATGCTTTTTAAGACAGATGATCTGAAATTCCTCTGAGTCCTGGCTGTGTCCTGCCTGGGCATGAACGTTGAAAATGAGACCTCTTTTCCCGGAGGACTGTCGATGTGGGATGTCTGCATCCCACAACTGATTTTGCCTGGTTTTGGTTTGGTGGAGTTTTTTTGTGGGTGCATGCTTGAATTTGAGCTGGGGGAAAAAAGATGCATTACCCAGAGTACTCCTTACAGGTCTGCCTCCTCTCACCTCTGTGCTGTTGGGAATAAGGGCACGCATTTGGCAGTGAAATGTTCCCACTGACCTGTGCGCTTTGGGCAGTATCGGAGATTTCCCCCTCTGCGACCGTGCTGTTCTCCTCCCAGCTCCTGTA
>NW_009620261.1:21321-30678 GCF_000690535.1 Cariama cristata
CCCGGGCCGTGCTTGGCTCGTGCACCCACCCTCGTGCTTGCAGGTACCCACTGCCCCTCGCTGGGGTCCTGCCCTGGGGTCCCTCCCAGCCCCTGGGATGCTTTGGTGTAGATGCCAATGAAAAAAAGCCAGATCTTTGTCCGGAGCTGATACCC
This sequence comes from Cariama cristata, assembly GCF_000690535.1. Classification (NCBI taxonomy): domain Eukaryota; kingdom Metazoa; phylum Chordata; class Aves; order Cariamiformes; family Cariamidae; genus Cariama; species Cariama cristata. The sequence goes on from NW_009620261.1 coordinate 21,477, forward strand.
CGCTTGTATGGCGCTTGCTATTTGGGCCAGTGAAGGGACCCGGTCAGCAAAGCTGTAAAATAAGGATAAAAATACGGTAATTGCCAAGTCAGAGCTCAGGAGGTGTCTGCAGGGGCTGGAGCTGACAGCACCAAAGCTAGTGACCTCCATGTCCCTCCAGGCAGCTTCTCCTTTGAGGAGATGAACTCTCTTCAAAGCCTGCTTTTGGACTATTGTATGAAATACAATGCTCGGGAAATCAAGCTCTCCTCTTTCACAGCTCGCCTAGCAGCCCCATAATCACGGGTGACCAGAGCGGATTTGCATGTTAAAAGGAGTGGCTAGGGGCACTTAAAAAGAAGAGGAAACACGTTCATCAAGTCCAGCTTTATCCTTAGGAATATTATTATTCCTGGGGACAATACACCCCAGACCTCATCGCTGTAACCCTGCATCTACTCTTTTGCTGCCTCTCCCCTCCTTCCCCCTGTTAATGGTTAATTTGTAAAGCTTTGTGTCCTGACATTGATGCTCTGGGGGAGGAATTGGAGAAGGCAGTTGTTGGAGCCTGAGGACCATGGAGGTCAAAGCCGTGCCCTGGCAGCAGCGAGGGGAGAGCTGCAGGATGCTCTTGGGGGCTGCTCCCAGTTGATGATGGCTTGGGAGAGGTAGGTAGCCCAAACAGGGATGGGGAAGGTGCTCTAGTCCTGTAAGAGAAGGTGTCTTGGGAAAAGTGCTTGGAAAGCAAACACTCACCAGACCCCCATCGTGAAGGGCTTTTCCACCCCGTCGCGCCTCCCGAGCTGACAAAGTCCTGGTTCCTGAGCAGTTCCACAAGCCAGGATTAACGTGCTCTGTGTGTGGTGGAAGGGCAAGGGTTTACATGGCAGCAGGGCAAATCTGGGTTACGCATCCCAGAAAACGAGCAGTTGTAAGGCAAAGGGTAGCAAACCGCTGGGACAAATGGGCCGGGGAGGATGTGGCGTCTCCATCGCTAGAAGGCTTTAACGATGGGAATGATTTAGGTGCAGCATGGGGATGGGTTTCTCTTTTGAGGGGCCTTCTAGCTCTATCTTTTATGCTTTTATGATTGCTGATCACAAAAAAACTTGAAGGTGCTTTAAAAAATAATCCTCAGGCCATGCCCTGCAAGGTTTTCTTTAGCAGCTTGATTTAGAGAGGGGAAAAAAAGAAAGCAAATGAAAAATCTAGGTGGGAACTGCAACCTCTCACACCTCGGCAGAAGTGATGCTGAAGTAAGGAAAGTGGAGTTTTGCTGGAGCCCGAGGCAAGTTTGGATGTCAGAGCATCCCTGCAATGCCATGCGGCCAGGTGCGAGGGCAGGGAGGGGCGAGGGACATGCACGGATGAGTGTCCAGGGCCTCGGAGTCAGGAACGTGAGCTCTGGGACGTGCCCTGAGCTCCCTGCTCTGCCTGGCCAAGCTCACAGCAAATCCCGGTACCTGCATTGAAGGCAAGTTTCTGCTGGCCTGAGCCTCCCCAGGGGAAATTGAGATGCTTTGGCTCTCTTCTGGTGCCATCAACCGGTATTAAACCAGTTAAATCACATCTCCAAGTGCGAAGCCCTGGTTTCTCATGCTTTCTAGTGGAGGTGGTGGGCTGGGACAGCCTCGCTGAAGCCTGGCTGTGGTTCACTGCAAGCTTTGAGGTTCCCAAAAAACCTGAAAACGGCTCAGTTTGTTGCTCAGCTTTGGCCAAGGATTTGCAGGAGGACCTCTGCTTGGAAGCAGTGCCCCATCTTCTAAGCTCTGCCTCTTCTCAAGTCTCCTTTCCACCTTCTCAGCGCTTCATGATACTTTCTCTATGAGCTGAGGACAACTAATTTATTACGAATGAAGTTAACAATAAAACTCCCAGGCTTGGGAAGAGGTTTGCAGAAATAATCCGTATTATCCCGACTGGCCGTAACCAGCTGCTGTCACATCTTGCTTCTGACCTTTGCTGTTTCCCTTTCAAGTTTTAGCTCTCCGACAACCCTTGGCGTGGCCGTGAGCGCGTTACAAACCTATGGACTTGCCCAGGCGGTCACGATCCGTGCGTACCTGCACCCTCGGTCCCCAGCAAAGCCTTTTTGCTTGCCGTCTGTGCTTCTGCCTTTAAAGAGACAAGAATATGCATTTAAGATTTGCATAGGAACATGCAGCTGTTCCACCAAAAATGGATAATTGTTCTCCCTGCTGTGAAGTTAAACAATAAGAAGTGCCAAACTGCATTTGCCATTGCTGATTTTGTGCACTCAGCTGCGTATTTTATGCATGTAGATTAGTTCCAGATTTATGACGATTTAACTGTTAATGCCTGCGTTAATTGGGCCAGGTTGCAGTTGCTGTGGAAACTATAACTTGGAATTTTACGTAAAGTTCTGTGTTGCATTTAATGCTTTTTTTTTTTTTGATGCCTTATGGTGAAAACGGAGAGGGAATCAGCATTGAAAATAAAAGTGGGCAGGAAACAAGTTTCAGCAAAGAGAGTAATTTTTCTGGAAAGTTGTGATGTCTGGGAAAATAAGGGTTTGTGATAGAGTGCCATCTTGACCACAGCTGCATAACTATTATTATAAGCATGTAACAACTATTATAGCTGGTGCAATACTGTAATAAAGAAAACAGGTGTATGACTTCTAAATGTCCTGCAAATATAGGACTGAAGTTCTTGGGTCTCTAGATATTCCTTTTGGTGGGCGAAGGAAATTGCTGATGTGCGTTTGATGGGAAAATAGGCTGGTGCACGATTTTTTATGATTTTTTGTTTTATTTCCAGAACACACCAGTGGGCACTCCAATTTTCATAGTGAACGCCACGGATCCGGACCAGGGGGCAGGAGGCAGCGTGCTTTACTCCTTCCAGCCTCCTTCCAATTTCTTTGCTATCGACAGCGGCCGTGGCATCGTGTCGGTGATACGGGAGCTGGACTATGAAGTGACTCAGGCTTACCAGCTCCAGGTCAACGCAACGGTGAGTCTTACCCTGGCTGCTGCAGGGGAGAAGGTGTTTTTCTGGAGGGACTGCAATGGGAAAGGAGCTGCTACTTACTTACTTTATCGCCCTACTCTGGCATCTTCCCAGGTGCATCTCGCATTTTCTACTTAGAAAGGTATTATAGCAATGCTGGTGCCTGAGTAGTTTAAAATCGCTGCTGTGCAGCTCGTGGAGCACAACTGCACCTCTCCAACAGCATCTCACGCCTGTCGGGGGCTGCTGCATAAAAACAAGCAGCTCTCTTGGTGAAGAAAGACGGTTCAGGGCGTACAGACCATTACACCCTCCGATCTCATTCCTTGTGCATCGTGGCTTATTACAAGTGGATTCACCTGTACTAAACTCCCTGAGCCTCACTCAGCAAAAGCTCAGTTTAGATGTCAAGAGTTAAAATTTTGGTAGATGGAGGAGAAACCAAGGTCCTCATTGCAGTCAATACCACCCTACTGGGAGGGGACCCCTGGGAGATATGTGTCCAGGTGGCCACCATGGCAAATTCATGCCCCACCTGAATGGGAAGCTTCTTTGCTGGTGTCAGATCTAGCAAGAGTTCGATAGCTAGCGTGTGAACGAGGAGCATCACATGAGCAGGGACTCTGGATGATGGCCCCTTTCCCATCTCCGATGCAACAGAGGAAGGTGAGATTCAGCCCTATGATATGTCTGACCGACTCTGCTTTCAGGAGAGGGGGGAGAAAACCCTTCCCGACCCCTCCAGGCAGCTGGCTAGAGCTCTTGAAGCATGTGATTTAATCAAGATCATTGTCTTGATGCAGAACCACAAATGTCACGAGGCCATGGAGGGCTGCGCAGGGCTGCTTTGCTCTTCACGGCCACGGAGACCGGGCATTCACAGACTGCGGGGCCACAGGCAAACAGCTCAACCTTTCAGCTCCATCCTTGCTTGTTCAAGGCTGTGGAATTTTCCCCAGAAGCTTTTCTTTTTTCTTTTTTTTTTCTGAAACGTACCTCATTTTCTTTCAAATACTCCAGTGATAAGAGGCCCCCTCCGTTGTTTTGTTTCCTTATCGGTCTCTGTTGCTGATGTGCTTTCCCGGGACATGCTATTGAACTATCTAGTAGGTTAGAAATTGTGGGACCAAACACAAACCCTGATGGAAAGGTGCCTTTCTTCCATATTTCGCATTCTGGTTTCCTCAAGGACATGAGGATAGCACCTTGTTCCATCCAGCTCCGTATCCCAGATGCAGTTACCAGCCAAGGTAACATGGGGGCACATCTGGTACTTGCTACCTAACACGCTCCTGGCTTCTAGTGATTTCCAGCTCAAGGAGTTCAAAGACTTTAAATATTAAATCTCTGAACTGGGCTTGATGGCAGCTGTGGCAATATCTCCTCGGCTCGGTTGCAGGATGCAGGTAGTTTCTGGCAGAAAAGCGATGAGACACCCCGGGGCAAAGCTCGGCCCGGGAAGGAGGCTGAGAGTTGCACCAGCGTAGCAGGAGCTGGAAGAGCAAAGGCAGTCTCTTGCCCGCCTGATGACGAGTTTGCGCGGTCCGGAGTGCGAACTGGGGTGATGGTGAATTTGGGGTGGTGGCAAGGGCTGCAAGAAGAACTGTGGAGCCTTGGTTCAAGGCAGGAGCTGTTTCATCCCAGGGATGTAGGCAGTGAGGGCAGCAAGAGGCTGGAAAGGGCAGCGTGAGAGACGGTAGGTGAGGAAACGTGAAACGTGCTTGCCTTCTCAGTGCTATCTGTAATGCTTCAGCCAAAATTTAAGAGGTGAAAGGGAGAGGGGAAAAAAAAAAATTTATCTGAAGAAACGAAAGACTTCAACCCGATAACGTTAACAGCAGAGTGCGGGTGAGAAATAAGCATCCATCCAGGCCATAAAAGCTGAGGCCTGCAGGTTAAGAGGATAATGTACAAGCTGTGTTGTTGAATACGGTTTAAATTAACATTAATCTTCCGGCAATCAGTCCTCGCCGCTGTTTCAGAGCCATTTTGCAGAAGTGTGCAGTAACCTCTAATGGTTGCCTTTCACCACGGTACTTGATTAAGGGGGTAAGAAGAGATTTATTTCCTTCCCTTTGTGTGTTACCTCTTTGCCCCTGCCCTTTTAGTAAGAGGCTGCGGGCATTGGGGTCACTTTTGAGCATCCGTGGGACCAGGCTCCAGCAAGAGAAAGGGTGGCAGCAGGACGCTGCCAGGACAAGCCAGTGGCAGTGCCTACTGCTGTTGCGTTGGCTGCTGGAGAAAGGTTTTGCTCCGGGAAAGTACTTGCGGCTCCATCCTGGTGGGTTGTGATGGGGTGTAAGGGAGACGATGCTCCTACTTGGAGCATTGAAGTGTTCAAGGACCACCGCTGCTCGTCATAAGATTGCTGCTTGCTCGTGACCTGCTTTGCAGAGCAGGATGGCTCCTCACCTCCCTGTGGCTGTGGAAGCACCTTGGCTTGCATGGAAAGGCAACTCCTGGTTACCTCGGTCCTGCCAGTCCCCGTGCAAACTGGGAGGGGAGAGGTTTGCAGTTCCTTGAAGCCCGAACCGTTAGCCCACTAGAAAGAGGAGATTTGCTACTGTAAGGATGTATCCTGCGGTTCAGGTTTCCACTCTGCCTTCTGTTTGAGAGCCGAGGCACCCGACGAAACCAGAAGCAGCACTTGGTGTGCGTACCCTCTGCCAAAGCTCGGAGCAGCAAGCACAGAAAAGAATAAAGCTGCGACTGCAACGCAGCCCGCAGGGTTATGAAGAGCAGTGGAAACGTGAGGGAGCTGGTGGGCTTTGTTGTGTTCCAGCTGACAGAGCCCAAGCTGTGCAAAGGCGTTGGTGCTGCGGGGTATGAGATGCTTTGCTGTGATGGGCTGGTATGAGAGTCTACTGGCAACCACACCTGGGTCTCACGGTGCGGAGGTACCCTGGGCTGTATCTGCATTAGGAAGGAATTTATGTTTTGAAGTATACGTTAAACAGTGTTGGTTCTTTTTCACCCAAATGGGATGAAAACTAAATTAGTGCTTGCTTTATTTTAAAGGGCTAATGCTGGAATGAAATGCATATTGTATTTCAGCTTAGAGGGAGGTACAGTGGATGATAATTCCAGCAGGTAGCTTGAAAAAGAGATGATTAATCACAGAATGGTTTGGTTGGAAGGGACCTTAAAGCCCACCCAGTTCCAACTCCCCAGCCATGGACAGGGACACCTCCCACCACACCAGGTTGCTCACAGCCCCGTCCAACTTGGCCTTGAACGCTTCCAGGGATGGGGCATCGCCAGCTTCTGTGGGCATGCCACTGCCTCACCACCCTCCCAGGGAAGGATTTCTTTGTTATATCTCATCTAAATCTTCTCTCTCCCAGTTTAAAGCCATTGTCCCCTGTCCTATCACTACAGACCCTTGTCAAAAGTCCCTCCCCAGCTTTCTCGTAGGCCCCTTTAGGTACTGAAGGGTTTATTGGACTATATAGAAATTTTGACCCAACCACAACTGCAAGAGACTTAATGTTGAATAATTCTGTTTTTCTAACAGAAATCTTTTCTCTCTCCCATCCCAACCCTTGTTTTTTCAAGGACCAAGATAAAAACAAGCCGCTATCTACTCTGGCCAACCTGGCAATCACCATCACAGACGTGCAGGACATGGACCCCATCTTCATCAACCTGCCCTACAGCACGAACATCTACGAGAACTCGCCTCCGGTAAGGGCTGCTGCTTCACTCCAACGTGCGTGACCGTGGTGCTGCGCCAGGGGCCGAGGGAGGATGGAGCAGGGTGTGGGACAGAAAGCACAAAGTATCCCAAAAGAGCTGGAGGAAAACCTCTTTAAAAGTATTCGTCCTTTCTTCTGTCTATCACGGGTTTGCGTTGCTCTGCCCCGACATTTGCAACTTGGGTGCCAAGAGGAACCCCGTCCCCATGCTGAAGTGCAAATGCTCTGAATTGTGAGGTCCAAAAGGCATCCAAAGAGAGGTAAACCTTTTTCTTTCTGAAACAACATGTTTCAAGTCAGCTCCAAAATATTTTGCCCTTTTTTTAAAAAAGGGAACCTAAGCAAGTAGGTTTAGGGAGCTTGAAACCCAAATAAAATATTTTCCTAAACATCTTTTCTTAAATTTTAAACAGGCTTTATGTTGTTCTTAGCACGCAGTCACCCCATTTCCTCCCCACAGTGTATATGCACGCCATTTCTAATAGAAAACTTGAAGAAAGATGTAAACGTTCCTGAAATAAGGCAGCTTTGAAAATGCCAGAATCATCAGCCATTTCAGCACTTTGAGTATTTTCCCCCAGGTTTTGCCAAATTGATCCAATCATTTTAGTTCTTTTGAAACTCAGTTTGTCAGCAAACTTGCCGTTTGTGGAAAACGTCTCCAGGTCTCTAAATAGAGCAAGGCTTTTTTTTTTTTTCCCCCTACGGTAGACAATGGGGAAAGTGGTGGGCAGCTTCAGCTTTGGGAGCTGTTTGCTCCCAGCAAGGGTGCCCAGAACCTTCAGCCCAAACACCGACCCTCCTCAGCAGCATCCACCTTCCCAAGGCACAGCTGTGCATCCCATCGCTTTGTCTATAGGGCAAATATTTTTGTATATGGATGGAAAAACCTTCTGTCCTAAAATCGTGGCGTGGTAGGCATCCATACCACATGTGCATCCTGTAACGTCTCTGGTGCATTGGATCCGAAACGCCTGATGGCTCCATTGATGCAGTGGTAGGGGAAACTCCAGCTCGCTTCAGTTTATGCTTTTTTATTCACTTTGGAGCAAAGCGCTGGCTCTGACGGCACGGAGAGTGCTGGCTCAATAGGGCTGAGTCTGACTGTCACAAATCCCGTGGTCAGACAGCACATTACAGGTCTGCTGGCCCAAAGATGGCCAAAAAACAGCTTCATGAATTACTTTCACAAAGTGAAAGTTTCAATGCATTTCAGTGCTGTTGAGGTCATGGAGTATTTCTGTGGTGGGCAGCATGAGCTGCAGGGAAGAAAAAACCACAACTTAGACCACCCTTAACTGGGGGGAAAAAAAGCCTTAGATGAAATTATAGAAAAGGAAGTCCCATGAGTATCCAGAATTGCAGACTGCTTCGCCTTCATGGAGTGGCCTGGTATCCAGGAAAGGGGATCTCTCCCAAATTAATGATATACATTAAGGCTGGAGCTCAACGATCTCTTTGTGTTGATACACCAATGTGCACCGCAGTTATTCCCTGAAGGTACACTGTTTGCTGTAGGCAAATAATCGCTGTGTAACCTGAAATAGGAAATGAATGAAGCAGTGCTCACCAAACCGTTAGCGGTTTTCTGATGGGTTTAGAGATTTTAATTTCTCTTGGCCCCATCTCCAAAGGTACTGAGATATCCAAGATGGACAAGTGCCACCAGAGACATGGTAAAAGAAGACGACTGCTGAACGTGGGCGGTACTTTGAGTGGTATCGGTCTCTGGTTCAGACCCAAGGTCCCATCCTTCCTGGGAGAAATCTCCACTGCTGAAAGAAGGACATGGTTTGCCATGGCAAGCCTGGGGTTTAACATGGGCATTTTCATCTCCGTGGGAAGGGACGTGGCGCTTCGAGACATGGTTTAGTGAGCATGGTGGTGTTGGGTAGACGGTTGGACTTTGATCTTTGAGGTCTCTTCCAACCATAATGATTCTATGATTCTCTGAAGCCTTCTCATCAGCTCTGCCCTACCACTCGAGGGAGTCAGTCGTACGTGCAGAGTGGAAACATCACCCTGCAGAATGGCTTGGGTACTGAAAGGGTAACAGTAGTTTTGGGGTGAAGAGTCTGGGCTTGGCCAACTTCTGTCCAAAACCAGGTTTCTAGGTCAAGCCAACAGGCTGCAGTGCATTTGTGGGTGACGTTTGCCCTGCCGCCGGGCTTAGCAGGTCATAATGTGCTCAAGTCATCTCATCCCAGCCCCAAATTTACAGAGCGGAGACTTATTGCTGCTCCAGGCGCCCGCTCTCCGTCTCTCTTGCCTCTCTTTATCTGTGGTGCACAGCATGTCTGTGTTCCTCTATCAACGTATCAGGTGAGAATACCTCATCTAAAGTGTATACATTACCTAATAAAATCCTTCTTATTTGGGATTATTGCATCAAATTTTAATTTCCTCACTCGAGTAACAGCATGTCAGCCAGCCCGTCAGTGAAGAGCCGATAGAAGGTGAAAAGAGTGGATAAACTGCAGCAAATTACCGCAAACAGATCTCTATCAGCCCTTTGACTGGAATTGACTGGAATTAAGAAGTGAGAAATAGGATTT
>NW_009620261.1:30704-39921 GCF_000690535.1 Cariama cristata
GTGGCCGTTTTCTGAACCTCCCCCCCCCCCCCCCCCTGCCGCAACGCTGGGCTGCGCTTTGCCTTTCAAGTCCCTAATCCTGTAAGAGAAGAAGAAGAAAAAAAAGGGTGGAGGGGCACGAGAGGGGAGAGAAGTGCCATTGTAGCTCTTATTTTTCTCAGGCCGGGATCTGGTAGCATAATTTAGAAGCATTTTTGGGCACATGCTTATTTGGACACTGAGAAGAAAGAAACTTCTTATCGGGCGAAGGAAGAGGACACAGTGGGGAGAGATTTTGCTGTCCCTGGAGGTGTTGTATCTTCTTTCTTGATGTTGTTTATCATCCCAGTGTGCCTCAAACGTCTCTCCCTGGGCACCCGGGTGCACAAAAGCTGCTGCAGCTGTGGCAAAGCTTGACGGCGTTGTATTTTTTTCATCCTCAGAGTCTTTTTGGATGTCTATCCTCACAGTGTCTGTAGACGGGATAGTATCATCGATGGTCTCCAGAGAAGTTAATAGGGGCTGGAGGAGAGGGGCTATTTCCCTTGCAGAGATGCTGTCGGTCTGATGAGCCCCTGCTTTTGGACCTCAACCGATGCATGGTCCAGGCAGCATCGCAGCTTCACTTTGAGGGTGAAAGAGGAGGAATCCACTTGCTGAGAGACAAGCTGAGGCCTATGAAAGTGGGCTTCATCCCGCAGGGAGCCACGCGAAGGCAAGGAGCGGGGCAAACCCCATTGGCACTTGGACCCAAGACCAGCAGTTGTATTCCCTTGCAATAGCATGATACAGATACGTGTCAAATATCACTAAAACAGTTTTAATTCTTCAGAATCCTTCCTCTCCTCCTCCTCTTCAAAAACTCCTTGGGTTGAAGAAATAATGTAGAATCAGTGATATTTTTGCCCTAGAGTCTCAATAGCTCCGAGTTAATTCTTTCTTACAATATTTCCAGCCCATCAGTTTGAACACTTTATTAAAAGCTCAGGGTTTTATTAAAAAAGGATTGATTTACCCCTGCCCCTCTTCAAAAAAACCCTCAGATTTTGTTTGGATAATGTGTCATTCTTTATTTTCTTTGCCTTTTTTTTTAAGCATAGGCTTTTCGAGATTATTACTTTTCAAAACCTTCTTCCTCCTTCTCTAGAGGGAGAGAGTTATTCTGTTCTGGTGCTTTGGTCTATCCCCACCAGCTGAGTCCTTTCCTAGCAGCCGCTGTTGTCTGCGGTAGTTAGGTGAGTTGTTGCTTGTTTGAAGAAATGTTAGGAACATTCGGGAGTTTCGAAGAGCTACAGGCTCATGCCACAAATACCTGGGGTGAGCCCTGGGCAGAGCTGTTGGAGCTGGAAGTCATCTTGGGGTTTCCATGAGTAAGCGGAAGCCTTGCCAGATGTGTTTGGCTAGAGACGGTGGGAGGGTCCCCTCAAATTTAGGGGTGCGGTTGGCTGCCTCAGGGAGCCAGGCTACAACATCTCCTGCCCTGGCTGTGCCAAGACCTAGATAGCGGAAGGAACAGCGTTGTGGTCTGATAGGATTTTGGAAGAGAAATTGGGAGTTGTGGAGGTGTGGTTGGCGAGAGGTCAATCTTTGCCATTGTGGTATGGCCGTGATCGAGGTTTTGTTTTGGTTTGGGGTGGTCTCCCATTTCTAGTCTCTCCTCTCTGGTTAGTTATTTCTGCTGGTATGGTGGGCAAGGCGCTTCATGATCAGCAGAGGTACTAAGAGGTATAGTCTGGGTGTAGCATCACGTTTTGCATCATGTCATTTCACTCCAGCACATGCTGAATGGGAATACTCCTTCCTGTTGACTGTGCTGAGCGATCGTGTTCCAAGGCTGTCTTCATCTGTTGTTACCACGCACTACAAAACCAGTAATTGCCGTCCAGCGACGTGGATAGACGTTATGCCTATCCTGCGGTACTTGTTCAACCTCTTCCCCGGGAGGATCAAGATTGATCCTAAACACCGTGGGGATGCTTGGGGAGGTTCATCTATTCTCAGGAGCTGGGATCTGCCAGTCTTGGATATTGGAAGACTCTTGTGAAGGAGCTGACAGGAAGGATGGAAACCGGGTGGAAGGCAAAGAGATGTCCTGGTCTCTGCCCTTGCCATGGTTCCAGGAGATGGCATCCACAAAGGCTAGGCAAATCAGCTCTACTCTGGGCTGTGTTTCTTGGTCACTGGTGAAGTGTGGCTCATCCCCAGGAGGGGCTGGTGGAGAAGGAGGAGACGCAGTCTCAAAAACTAGCAGTGTGGAAGCCATCATCACAGGCTTGCAAAGGACCAGGTGAACCTTAGCGTGCTCTCTAGCAGCCCTCATTCTTGCGATCAGATGTCTGGATAATTTCTTACCTGTGGCCGTCTCTATGGCACACACTGCTGAGATATCTGAACGAGATTCCCCCTCCTTCCCTCCCAAACTTTCCCTGCTGCAATGTCTGCGCTCATCCTTTTATCTCTCCCAACAGCCCTTCCCCTTGGCTCCTACGGGAGGGACCTTTCCCGCAGATAAAGCGGCCGCAGCGGCGGCGGGCCGATTGCTATTCCTCAGCCATCACGGGAACCCTGCCTTCTCCCGCAGCTGCCTTCCCTTTGAAATGTGCCGCACGGCAGGCGACACTTGTCATTCTGCACCGCTCCCTCGCTTTTTGACAGGTGATGAGCGAGCTGTCAGATGGACCGAGTCCCTTCACCCACCGCCCCTGCCACGGAGGAGCTCTCGTTTTGCCAGGGAGCGGAGAGGGGCTCACGCCTGCCCCGTGGGGACGGCAGATTAAAGCCGAGCATGCCGCGGGAGAGCATGCCGGATTGCATCCCTGACCTTTTTTTTTTTTTCCTTCCTCCCTTTGCTTTGTCTTGCCCTTGTTTCTGCATCCCTTGTTCTGCTTTCCCACCTGTTCCTTTCCCACTTTTCTTGTGCTTTTTATCTATCCTTGCTCCTTTGGAAAGCACAGTTATTGTCAGTGATTTAGAGGCTCTCCGGCGGCTGCTGAGCCTCACCAGCCGAGTGCTGCTCAAAGGCCAGTGACCTGGGATTTATGGCTAATGTTCTCGGTTAATAACGTGGATTTACTTAAGGACTCCATCGAAATGCCCCTGGAGATCAGGGAATGGGCGGTCTGTCTGGCCCCGGGAGCTTGCTTTATGGCTGGCAGGAACAGAACCTCTCCACCGAGCCCGCAGGACATGGCTCTGAGAGCTGTGAAAGACGGCAAGTCCTCGCTTTCCATCAGTGATGTTTCTGCGGCAGCTTTCCTTTTGGCCTTCAACTGATGGATTGCAGGGCGAGCGCAACGCTGTCATCCCGCTATGCTCCCTCGTTAGATATGCAAACGCCTCTGTTGACATTTCCTTTGAGGGCAAAAGGAAAAAAAAAAAAAAAGAAATTGCTTCTTTTCCTACTGTTAATAAACCAATGAAAACAAGAACAGCTGAGTTGTAAATTTTTTCACACTACATTAATTATGTGCATGTGTGTGTTTGTATTCACATGGGCTCACTGCAGTGCGGTGGGGAAAATACTGCTTATGGAGTTGGCATAAGTGCATGATGGTTTTGGGGTCACTTCTGTGTTCTTTGTTGGTTTTTGGGGACTCTTGGCCTTGTGGACCTTTCTGCTGGGCTATAAGAAAGAGACCTGTCCCACAGGATGGAGGATGAGGTGAGTGAGCTGGCAGTTGCAGCAGCTCCTGCCTGCGGGCAATCCCCTGTTCTCAGCATCTCTCCAACCCTCCTCCTCCTCCTTGAAGGCTTCAATTAAAATCTCTGAGGCTTGCTTAGTTATGCGGCTGGTTGCTGGTGGCCAGCGTGAGCATCACTCGTTGCCTCGTTTGAAGAACGCAGTGGCAGGAGAGGACCAGTTGAAACTGGGAAGCCAGCGGTAGACAAAACTGGCTTTGCTAATGCTGTACCTTCAATTCCTCCTTCCTCTTCTTCCTTGAGAACCGATAACTGTGTGCCTACCACACTGAGCTTGCTTCAAAACCTCCTCTTCTGGGCAGGGGGTGAGCAGCATGGGCAATGAACCTGGTGGTGCTCTCTCCAGTCCCTACGGACACTTGCCCTGGTACAAACCTACTGCACAGTCAAGCTCAGCCTGCTCGGTGGTTCCGTTAGAGGACATCTCCTGGGCATGCCCTCAGCATCGCCAACTACATCCTGGGGTGATTTAGCAGAGTTTTGCAGCTCGCACAAGAGCGGTGAGCCTGAACTGCCCCAAGAAGCAGGTGATGGGACTTTCCATGAGGTGCCTTGTCCTTGGACAGGTTTTCCTAAGCGTGTGGCCCACAGTAAGAGGTGCCATGCTTTGGCGGGGCACCCCAGGAGCCCCAGCAGCACTCAGCCAGGGTGGCGATGTAATGTCTGACTCCTGTTCCTCCCCAGGGTACCACTGTGCGGATGATAACGGCGATGGACCAGGACAAGGGCCGTCCCCGGGGCATTGGCTACACCATCGTCTCAGGTAGGTCATGGGGGGATGAGATGGGGAGCCCAGCAGGGATGGAGGAGCTAGCCCTGCAATGAGCCGTTGTCCATCCTATGCCTGGGAAATTGTAGTTGGCTAAGTTTGTCCTCGAATGTCCTGCTTGCTCTTGTGATTCGGCGTCACTAATTACCGTAGCTTACTGCTACAACTGAATGCTTTTACCCCTCTGAAAAGCTTTCTTTGCCTTCAGTGCTGTCGGAGCACATCGTTTGTGGCATCTCCCTTTCCTCGAGCAGCACGCGTTTTTTCCTAACAAATTTGACGATATTTCATAACAAAACCTTTCAGTCCTAATAACAAGTCACAAACAGCTCCGCTTCACACAACGCCACGGAGGAGACCTGCGAAGAGCCTGGTGTAAAACTCTTGCTGGCGGTGGGGTGGTTGTTGTTTGGGGAGAGAATGGGACTGATTATGGGCTGAATGGCTCCTGGCCGTTGCTGTGGCGTTTCCCGAAATCCTCCATGCCAAGGGTTGACCTCCCAAAACATTGCCGGAGCTTCGCAAGCTGGGAGGCAAGGGGCTGGACCTGCGAGGGTGTAGGGCTAGAGAATGAAACTGGATTAGAGCGGTGGAGGGTTTCTGCTTTCTGATAGCCACGTGGATTAATCCTGCCTTTGCGGACTGGCTCTGAAGCCTGGGGAAGCCTTCCCCGTGTGCGTGGGTAGCTTGCTGAAACTGAGGTAGCTGGTCACCCGTGGATCCTCGCTGGGCAATGCTTGGCTCCTTTGGGTTTATAGCTCGTGGACTTCTTTAGAGGGCAAAAGAGCCAGGGGCAGGGCAGTCTGGGCAGGCGTTTCCAGATAAAACATAGCTGCATTTTGGAAAGGCCAATTTTTGGGACTGGACCTGTCTCATTTAGGATGCCTTGAGGTCAGCGAGCCTCTGCTGTATCCAAGGCAGACTTTGATGCTCTCTGGGCTGTACTTGGATGCTGCTTTGGTGGGGCCGTGCCTGAGGGGCAGACAGACTACTTGGGGTAACCCAGGAGCGAGGGACCAGCTTGGTGGGTCTGGGTTGGCACCCTATTTCTGGCATTGCTTTTGGGGGGGATCTTCCCAGCAAGAAACGGCAGCTGTACGTCCTCTCCCCGCTGTGCCACATGCTATGGGTGCTGCCTGGCAGCTTCTTCGAGCTATATGTGTGGAAATAATTTCCCAGTTTCTCTTCCTCAAAGCCCAACCATTTCAAAAGCTCTTTTAATCAACCTCTAGGGTCAAGGTGATTTCACCCTGACTTTCAAGTCCACTGATCCTGACTGCAAGTGTATCCAGGTCAGTCTGCCTTTGAAGATGCAAGGATTATTCATTCCTCTAATTCCCTCTGCAATTTATTCTAATATTCCCCTGGCATGAATTAAATGAGAAATTCCCCCAGATTGCATGTATCAACAGGCCAAAGTGCAGCAGGGACTTTCTTTTGGCTGATACAGGCCCTTTTTTCACTGGAGACTGGACTGAAACCTCGAATTAATTTTACAGAGGCTGCTGAGCTACAGTGAGGATGGTAAAAGCCTTCAGCTTACAGAAACCTTACCCAGCTCAAACGCTGCTGGTCAGCGGCTGGGAAATCACCCTTGTGCTGCTCTTACACCCTCCTTTGGGCATCTGCTCGTGGCTGCGGACCCTTTTTCTGTGTCAGTGTGGGTTATGCTGTGGGTATTTGTTTTCTTATCCCAAGTAATGAGCGATAAGACAAGAGGCAATGGCCTCTAGTTGTGCCAGGGGAGGTTCAGATTGGGTATTAGGAAGAATTTCTTCACCAAAGGATTGTCAGGCACTGGCACAGGCTGCCCGGAGAGGTGGTCGAGTCCCCATCCCTGGAGGTATTTAAAAGACGTGTAGATGTGGTACTTAGGGATATGGTTTAGTGATGGGCTTGGCAGTGCTGGGTTAACGGTTGGACTCGATGATCTTGAAGGTCCTTTCCAACCTTAAGGATTCTGTGATTCTCTTGTCAGCACTGGTACAGTACAAACAGCTCTGGGTTTCCAAGAGCCTTTATTTGATGGCTTAAACCTACAGAAATGACCATGCAATCCATAGAGGGTTAATTTGCTAAATGCACCCATCTGCTCGTGGTCATGTCAGGCTTTCCGCTCATCGAACGGTCACGGTTGCTTTACCGAATCAAGGAAACAAAACCTTGGACCCTGGATTTTTACCTGGAACGTTCACGCCTGCTGTTATTTTCATGTCTATCTTTAGGTTTCCTGTGAAATAGTCCCTTTGCTTGCGAGCATTCCCCGCTGAGTGCCAGGGTAACCATCAGCCTGGGCGTTACGGCGGGGCGGAGGGATGGTGGAAGGGAGCCGGGCGTGCCCTGGGAGCCTGGTGTCGGCAGGGTGCGGAGCGACAGCCTCGTCTCCTTGCTTATGCCAAGAGCTTAATCCTTGCTCCCGGTCCCGCCTGGTGCGGGGCAGCTCTCGTATCGGAGAATCAGGCAGAATACATCAAAGAGTGATTAAACTGCTTTGCTTTTTTGGGGGGTTGTGGGTTTGGTTTGGGGTTTGTTTGTGATTATTTTTTTTTCCCAAACATGAGAATTGCAGAGTATTTTCATAACTGGTCCTTCCCCTGTCGGCACCAGCATCTTGCAGAGCGGTGGTGCTGGGATGGACTGAGGGATGACTGCAGACACCCGCTCCCGCCTCCTGCCTCCTCCCCATCCTCACCCTGCCTTCATCTTAAGGCAGAGATTTCCAAAATCCCTGAAGCCAGGCTTTGGGATCCTCTCTTTTCACTTTGAATTGAGTTTGTTGCTAGAGCCAGAGTTCACCAGCTCCATTCGCCTGCTGGATTGTGAATGAGGGCAAATTTTAAAGAAAACGTGGTTCAGGGGCTAACAACTTTTTTCTGAAGTCAGTAGGAACGTGGGTGCTTCCCCCACCCTGGTCAGGGCATTCTCTTATACTTTCCATGGTTTGCTGCTTGCTTTTGAAAGCTGTTACCTTCTGATGTCTGCGAGTCTGGACACGGAAACCGGCCGCTAGCGTTCCTCCAAAATCCTGCTCACCCAAGGCAAGCGATTTTTTTTGGCAGGCAGGTAAAGCCTAATTAACTTGTCATTATCCTCAATCACGATGGTAAAGGTCAGTAAGCAGATTTTGTGCCTGAGCTGGTAAATTTTTATGGCAATTTTGCAAAAAAAATGGTCTAACATATGGGAATAGGGAAGCAAATTAAATTAGAAACCGACCGTAAGCAAAAGTGAAAATGGCCGGTGGAGGTAGTAATTATACCTGGCTCTTCAGCTCGCTTGCGCAAGGGGAGGCGGCGGTGATGCTGTTCCCGTTTCACGGAAGGAACGGGTGATGGCTCTCCCTGGCTATCCCAGGTCTTCGGGCACAGGGCTCGCACGTGGCTGGTCTGATTTTACCAGCTGGGGTTGAAGATATAGCAGCGAGAGAGTTGAGAAGCATCCTAGCTGTTTGTCGTTGCTTCGGTATTAATATCTAAAGCATTGGTAAGATTTGGAGGTGGGGTTTAAAAATTAATTTGGAATTGCTGGTGTCCTATTCGGCTCAATCCCCCGGGTAGCTGTGCCTTGGGATATACTGCAGCAGCTCTTATTTATACGGCTATCTCCAGCGCAAGGTCCTCCCGTGTCAGGAAAACAATAAAACTAAAAGATTAACCATAACCACATAAAATAAGACTTAAGATCTGACTTTATGCCGCTAGCTTACAAAGCTGTTAAGCCTGAGATGACGGAGGAGCACTGATCTAGCCGTGTCTTGGCTTTGGTTAGTCGTGCTGTCGGGGTAGCCGAGCCTGCCTGCCCTGGGAATCATTTCCATATTTTATAGGGAAAAGCCATTCAGTTGTTTCTCCCCTTTCCTTCCAATCTGAGGGTTTTAACGCCATGAAAACAGGCACTTTTTTTTGCCCTGCGCTTTGCAAGGAGTGGGATCACCGCCCTGCAAAAGGCCATTTGAAAAAGAAATCCAAATGGAGACCTCGCAATTCAAGCCCCTTGTGCCGACGGGCTGGTGGGTGCTGGGGCTCCCATCGCTCCGACGGGTGTTTCTGCTGCTTTTCCCAGGTAAAAAGGAGGGTGCAGGGAGTTCACGGCTGGTGCCCTGCAAAAGCCCTCCCTCCCCGGTTGCCCGGCTGCTTTGACAGGTTGGAGATGCTCAGTCGCTGAGGTCGGGACTCTGTTTGAAGGACAGATAATTAATCCAGCAAAGTAATCCACAGTTCCTTTTTGGCAGATTTATGGAGATAGCCTCTGTACCGGGGACTCTGCCTCATCATCTTTCATTTCCCAGGCAAAGCGAGTGACTTGTTGTATAACACGACCCGTTCTAGATAAGGCTTTTCATTTCGGGGAACTCTCTGCTCTAACAGAGATTGATTTTTCCCGGTGGAAATCGGAGGGCCCTGGCATTTTCGGCAGGATCAGGCCTGCAGACGGCAGTGTGTTTGCACGTTTGCTGCTGCTGCTGCACATCGCCTGGGGCGTGGGGAATCCTTTGGCTCATCAAGAGAAGGATCGTGATTGTGAATTAAATGGCAATTTAATTAATAGGTAGGAGGGGACTTTGACCCGCCAGTTCTTGTTAGGAAAACGTATTGTATGACCGCGGTCTCGTGCTTTGCTTGCTAGCGGTAAACTTTGGGTTTTATTTCTTGCCAGGACAGTCAGGAGACTTTATGTCTCCTGGCATGAAGATGCAAAGGTGACTTGTGCTGCTTGGGCAGGCGTCGAAGGGTTAAACCAGGGGAAAGAGGCCCAGGGCTCTGCAAGAGG
>NW_009620261.1:39952-44464 GCF_000690535.1 Cariama cristata
ATCAGTCCCTGCCTGCCTGACACGTTTCAGGTGCAGTGATGGATGGGCAATGGGAGATTGCACAAGGGCAATCCATACGTCCTTCGCAGGGCTGGGAAAGTCCAGCAGGAGAGAAGGGAGGGAGTGTGGGGCTTTCGGGGGCTGGAACTGCTCCTTAGGGCTCTTCACAAAACCTTTGGGGATTTTTTTTTTTTTCTCCCAAAGTTGATTGTTTTAGAAGACTGATGCGGTTTCTGGCAGACCACTTTCTTCGTAAAGCTGGTGCATCCCGAGGGAAGCCTGAATTAAAAATCATTATTTGCACAATGTAGCAGAAGCGTGAGTTACAAAAGCAAGAGGGAAGCATGTCTGAAAAGAATTGTTCTTCGTCTTTCTTCTGGTTTTCCTTCTAAGGAATAAAATACCATATACATATATATATATATATGCACATATAAATCAGTTCAGTAACTCTCAGAATATGTTTCACATGGTCTTAATAGATCTGGAGTCCCCCGCTGCCTTCCTTTTGAAAGTGCACCATGAATCCTTGAGGAAAGGCGAAGTGGCCAAAGAGGTCTCCCAGCCCCCAGCTGTTGACACCTCCCTTTGTGTTTTGACCCAACTTAATAAAGAAGGCAGGGCAAAGCAAACCGCTTCCCTGAGTCCGTTAAACCGGACATCAGGGAGGATCCTTGGAAATAGGGTATCTTAGTTCTTAATTTTAATATTCCCATTGCCAGTTGGCTTACATCGCTCTGACTTTTTCTCACATTCGGCTCACTCGGTGAACGACTAGGGTGTTAAAGTCCTCATAAATTACACCTGCTGGGAGGGCCTTCCAGCGTGATTTAAAGGCAGTCATCATAGCAGAACATTTCTGTAGGAGGACACGCTGATGGGTGGAAAAGTGCCTCACGCCAAGTTATTCATCAAAGGCTGGTTTTCCCACCCTGCCGATGCGAGAGGATGAGACAGCACAAAGAAGAGATGGCGGCTGGCGCCACATTTTTCTTGGCTCGGTTGCTCCCCATCTTCCTCCCCGCTGCTCATGATGCTTCGTTGTCCTGTTGGCATCTTACTTTGGCTCTCTGGCAATCCAGAAACCACTGGAAAGAGATACGGTTAGGATAATGGTTTGCATGGCAGGTGGTCCCCCAGCAAATGGCCTTCAGTAATTAAAACTATACATTCCCATTTATGTGTAAATATGAAACACAAGCCTATTTTTTTTGTTGTTTAATTTCTGGGACTTCCTAGTTAACTTCCTGGGATTTAATGCGTATTCAAGATGCTGGCAACCACTGAAGAAGGATGAACCTGGGCTGTCTCTGTTCGTGTTGGGGCTGGAGAAACCAACCGGTTCTGAGATGGTTTTTAATGGAAGATTTTCTGAAAGGTGTTGAGGCTGGAGCTGTGGGGTTTGTGTTAAAAGCTGATTCGGAGTTGTTAAGAGGCGTATTAGAGAGCACTCCTTGTGCGTTCTCCTGAAGAGCCTGCCTACTGCTGGGGGAGGAGGCAGGAGAGGTGACCTGTGGGTCTCTCCATCCAACCTGGGCACAGGACCCAGTAAGAAAGTGCCGATTTTCTCTCTGTGTGTGCATCCTTCGGCCGCGGGCCGGGACCGTGTTCTGCCACTGCCGCTCCGAGGTGGTGACGCCTGGCAGCCCGAACCAGCCTGTTCTCGCTGCCTTCTGCGCCCTGTTTATTAGGATAAAATCCTCTGCGAGCTCAGGTGGCGGGTTATAGTGGTGCATTTCCAGAAACGAGTGAAATAAACCTTTACAGTAGTTTTTCCTGTGTTGCTCTGCTGTCTTGACTCACGATCCAGCTGTTGGCTGCTCTCTCGTAGCAGGTTTTAGGGTTAGATTCATGGAAAGAGGAAAGGCTGGGAGGAAAAAACCCAAGCCAGGCAGCGCTGGTGATTTGCCTTCCCTTTGAGGCACCGAGCACATTTTAGATGATGTGGGGGAATAGTGGTTGTGGTCCAAGACTCAGCATCCTTTCTCGTGATGAATTACACTCAGAGCAGGAACCTTGAAACTCTGTGGGCTCTGTTCTCCTCTCTGGTACCCGGCCACAGCTCCTGGGGGCTTCAGGAGGGGGATTGCACCTCGGGTGATAAATCTCTCCTTTTCTTTTCTCGTACTGTACGTTCGGTTCTAAAAAAGGGAACGGCACGAGCATTTAATCGGAGCTTCTTTTGTGGCTCTGCAAGATCAGAAATTCTGTCGGTTGTGCTAGAACGGGCAATTAAATCTTTTGGGGAAGCTACTAAAAATGCCAGTTTGCAGAGCCGGCGTGTGCGGAGGAGTGCTGGCACACAGCTTTGGGCTTGAATCGGTTGTCCCAGAGAGCTGCATCTTCTGGGAAGAGCAGCAAACCAAAGTCCAGCGCAGAAGAAACAGGCGCTTTTTTCTAGAGCATCTTGATTTCACACAGGGCGAAGAAATAAAGCTGGGGTTGTTATAACCCCTTTTCCTTTGGAAATAACTCGTTCCCTTTGAACTCCAGCGTGGGGGAAGGCAACTGCCCTCACGCGTCCCTGCGTATCGCACGGGGGCAAAAACTCAAGGTGAAGAGCAGCAAGGTGGTCACGGCAGCTGATGGACTATTTATATGATGATAACTGTGTCTGTTGCTGACTCTATGAACCACATCCAACAGCATCTATTTCGGTGCCGAGGAGCCCTGACGGAGCACATTTTGATTAATAAATTATCCGGCGCAAGGTGTGTGATGGGTTCCCCTTTCACATCTCATGAAAGTCATCCATTCCAAGTTCAGCGGCTCAGCGAGCCTGGTGCCTTTCGAGGATGCAGCTCCCCGATACAAAGGGCCCTTCGTGTAGAGGCAGGTGGGAAAATTCTCCCGCGTGGGGGAATCGGCTTTCCCTGGCTGACAGGTAGCTCTCTGCTAGAGCTGGGCAATGGCTGCATCTCTCCCTCCTAGGGATTTGAACAATGCTCAGAGGCCAAAGGGGTAGGGTGGAAGGAGGAGACCCCAATGTCTTTTCTTTTTCCTTTCTTTTCTTTTTTTTTTCCGCTCCCACTGCGTTTGAGCCAGTATTTTTAATGGCCTTTTTAAACTGTGCGAGCGTTGGCTGAGGACAATTAAACATTATGGCCCTCGTCTATAAACCCCCTCATTATAGCAGGGTTTCTCCAAAATGGTGCCTATGCCACCCTCTGCTTCTCAATGAGCCTGGAAAAACACTTGGAATGGGCTACTGCGATCCATCCTGTTGCTCCCAACCCAGTACCGTGTTGGTCCCCTGCCCGGCCGCGGTGGATGTGGAAGCTGCTGCTGTCGCTGTCCCTGCACATCGACAGAGGGATGGGAAAGTTTTCTTTCTCCTCTTACCCAGGTCATAACAAGAAGTTGGGCTTGTGTGTCCTGAGCAAGCCTGTTCCTTGTGGGCTCTGCCAGAAATACCTTCGTATTGCTGTCCCCAAGTTTATTCTCCTTTGTTGTTGTTGTTGTTCTCACATTTCCTTCATCTTTCTGAGTATTTAAAAACATTTGCCTTTCTTCTCTCTGCTCTCCCTTTTGCTGCTCAGCCTTTCCCTTCCCATCACTCGGTTTCTGAGCTCATCTCTGATCCCTACACTCATCTCTGATCCCCGGTCTCTCCTGCTGTCCCCTCCTTGAGCTTTGTCCGACTCCGCAGGTTTGCAGAGGTAGCAGAGAGGTAGAAGCGGAGTTTGCCTTCCCATGGGGTGTTCCTCCGGTGGGTGCTATCTCCGAGGCAGCCTCACGTTTATTTTTTGTGCCCTGTCCTGCTTTTCTTGAGGCCGCCTTTGCTTTCCCAGCACTTGAAAGCAGAGCTCCTCCTTTGCTGATGAAAGACCCATTTATGCCTTAGCTTTGCTCGCTCCGTGCAACGGAGCCGGATTGCTTCTTCACGAACATGCCACATCCTTGTCTGGATGGGGAAGGAGGTGGAGGACGTGTAAGCCTCTGTTTAGCAGAAACCAGAGCGTAGTGTTGGAGTCTATCTGGAAATGCTTTGGTGGTTCAGACCAGACTTTGGGCTAGGTAGTCGATGGCTCGAGCAGCGACACATTCAACAGCTGGTAACTCCTGAGCCAAGCAAGCGATCGTTTCGTTGCCTGCCAGGTGCGGAGCAGAAGGTTGTGTGCGTGCCATGGTGTGAGCACTGCTCGTGAGACAGCACGGGAGGGGGAAAGGGAGGAGAGGAGGCATCTGGGACACCTTCTTGAGGGTCACTTGGCTTCCCTACCAAGTGTGGCCACGATAGTTCCTGCCTGCGTCACTAAAACAGTTCGCAGTGTGCGAACTTGGAGACGGAAAGGTCTGCGCCATTCCGCATCCTCCGAGAAACAGGATTGTCTGGGAATCTTGACTGGCTTTGAAATCCCTGCGAAGGTTCTCCATCCCCTCCATGCTCTCCATCACACGTCTGTGCATTGCAATATCGCTTTCAAAACCAGTGATGAGCACGCTGTGGTTTGCTCTGTTGATGTGCCCGGCAGGCAGCGTTGGCCACTGGCCACGCAAGCCATCGGCCGG
>NW_009620261.1:44519-48903 GCF_000690535.1 Cariama cristata
GAGGCTACTGTGGGCACAGACGGCTGCGGGTGGCCGGCCAGGAGCTTGCAACCAGTGCAACTGGGTGCAGGAGAGAGCAAGTGCTGGGAGAGAAGTGGAGCGGACAACAGGGTTGAAAGCCATCAGCCGGTGTGGCCATCTGCACCGGCAGCTGCGGACTAAGCTGCGCTTAACCCAGGCTTGGCTTTTTCCTGAGTCAGGAAGATGATGGAGAGATAACGGGAGAACCAGGCGGGGAGCAGAAATTATACAGAGGTGGGGAGAATGAGAGACTGGCAGGGGAGAAAAAGACAGAATTGGCTATTTTTCCCCCACTTTTTTGGTTTTTTTGCTCTGAGGAAAGTGAGACATGTGAAGATGATTAGAGAGATTTTTGCAAAGAGAGCGTCTCGTGGGAACGTGTATTGTTCGGCAGTGCGAGTGCTTCGGTGGGGATCACCGGTCAGAGGAATAACGAAGCGGCAGTTGGGAGAGGCATTGTAGAGGAAATTATGAAAGGCCTTTGAGGGATGAGTTTGGAGCCACCTCCTTCCCTTCTGAGGCTGATTTGCAAAGCCGGCAATTCTCTGCTAGCAGAACGGCACCCTGGAGGGCATCAGATGCGTATCTGCCATTTGAGCCGTGTTGGGGAGGCTGAGCTAGAGAAAAGCCTCTGATGTGCAGCCTAGGAGGGTATTTGGGTCCCTAATTTATTCGTCCATCCTTCAAAAAATGACTGTGGTCAAATATGAAATGCATAACCCTCTTTAGGACGCAGAGCTCAGTGCCGTTTAGTCCTTTGTGTCAGATTCCTGCCCTGTTGAACTGTTTCCACTAAAATCCATTGGTCTCCGCATTTAGAGATTCCTGTTAGCAGAACAGTACTTTGTAATAAAATACTTTTTTAATCACACTTTATATTAGGGGGAGTGTACCAAGATCACCCTGATGAATAAACTTTACCATGGCAACATGGCATCCTGGAGCACTCAAATACCTTGCGGCACAATTCAATACATCTCACGGAGCGTCCTTCAAAGCTGGTATCGGAAGAAGTCTCCTAAAGAGTCAGCCGTAAATTACAGAGCAAAGGTGGGAAGGCGAGATGAAAAGAGGGGAATCGTCCGAAGGAAGAGACTAGAGATCTTCATGTATGGCAGTGAAAGTTAGATTAAAAAAAAAAGCAAGGCTGCTGCTAATATTTTAAGTAGCCGTGCATCAGTTCATTAAGCCGGCTAGCAGTCAATGGGCCATTTCGGATGGAGAGAAGAGAGGACCAAGGACAGAAATGGGAGGCATTCGGTCCGAGAGGAAAACATAAAGGCTCGGTAATGGGGGAGAAAGGTGTTATGGCACTTAGGGCTCCGGGAGAGAGAGGAGATGCTGGCAGCCAGTGGCTCGTGAAGGCCAGGGTGGCTCGCGGGGCTGGGGGCTTTGGTGGTCCCACGAAAGGCGCAGCCGTGGTTAAATGGGGGATTGGAAGGGAGCGAAGTGGATGCTGAGTGATGGGAAACAACTTTCTGCGGCAGCAGAGCTGTCTTGCAGTTCCCTTCCAGGGAAATGACAAATGTTGTGTGTGTTTTGCTCATGCTGAGATATATTGAGAAGACAGGTTTGGGTTTTTTTTTTGATTTTATTTTTGACTAGGAAGAATATAGCTTACCTGCAGGCTTTTCTTGCTCCCGTTTGAGGCTGGATCGGGGGTTTCTGCATACTGCGAGATGATGAGGGGAGTGGTGTGGGTGGCCGTACGCCTCTGTATAACCTCTTTGGTCATCACTAATTCAGCAGCCTCCTCTGGTATCGTGTTGGGCCGGCATCAGGTATCCCAGGCTCCACATACCAACTGCTTGCTTTTGTCTGGCTGGCAGAGAGAGCACCTGGGACTGTCGTAAGGGCATTCCCAGCACAGGACCTTCATCTTTTTGGCATCTGCTGGCCGTGAGACTCAAGTGTTGTCTTAATCCCCTCTGGGTGTCTAATTCCAGAGGAGGAATCAAGCTGAGGATAGGATGCTCGGTGGAGGCAGCACAGCCCTCCGTGGCACCCTGTCGGGTTGCTTGCAGGGAAGGACTGGCACAGAGGCCAGATTTGGCTCAAGTAGAGGAAAACAAGGCAGCTGCATGGGGTCAACACATCTGGCGAGAGCATAAAAGCAGGGCAAGTGCCTGTAGTATTTACCCTAATACTCTCCCTGGGTTCAAATATGTCTAGCTAGGAAAATTTCCGAGCTGCATGTGACTTCTCTGTTATTCAATAGATTTTTATTTTTTTTTCTTTCATTGACCTCCCCAGTCTCTCCTTGAATACAGGTGGACTTTTATCATCCTCAGCATCCTCTGGCAAGAGGCTCCACAGTTCAACTGCCGCTTGTTATGTGAAGAATTACTTGTGAGCTGGCTCGGTCTGCACCTTCCTCTGATTAACCTGGGCTGACATCCCTTAACTCTTGTATTTTAAGAGTTGGCCATGCCCACCCCAGGGACACGGTGCCCTGTGAATGCAGGCAGCTGTTCAGAGGGGATGACCTGGATTTGGCCCTGGTTTCAGCTGCACCGTTGCATATTTTAATAACCAAAACCCTTTGAAATTCTTCAGCCGCCTGCCGCATTCGCGACTTTATCGGCTGTTGGAAGGAAAGCACTGTTTTGAGCCCTGAGCTGGGGCAGGTGAGAGGAGGAGGAGAGGATGGTTACAGCCATTACATTTTAAAGCACACGGAGATAACGCGCAGGGTTCGCAGAGCCCGCTGCAGCCTGTGCCCAGCTTGGAGCTCCTGGTCTGGCAGCAGGTCTGCTCTGTAAAACCTCTTTTTCGAGCACCAGCTCCGGTCATGCATGGAGATTGGCAGGGGAAGAGGCTCGTGTCCTCCCACTTCCCTCTCTGCATTACCCCCAGCACCATTTGGCATCGGCCGTACCAGCTGCTTGTGCTCACACTGCCTCTTCTTTTTCTCAGGTAACACCAACAGCATCTTTGCACTGGACTACATCAGTGGAGCCTTAACCCTGAACGGGCCGCTGGACCGGGAAAACCCCTTCTATAGTGCTGGATTCATCCTCACGGTGAAGGTGAGACCTCCTCCATCCAAGATGCACGCTGGCAGAGCAGGATGGGGAGGGCAGCCTGCCTGGGACAACTCCTTCGAGGTGGAGGTGCAAACCTGGGTCCTCTTGCTCCTGTGGGCACCCAGAGCCATGATGTGCTCTTCCACAGCCAAGCCAAGCGAGATGTTTAAAGGTGACCCAAAACATGGTTGCTTCTGTATGGATGTATAAGGTTGGTTTTGGTGCTGTGCCTGGTCTCCAACTAGATCTGCCTGCGGTTGTATCTCCTGGCAGCATGCAGATGCCCTGGGATTGCAAATGACACAAGATACCTACATTCAGGTACCTGAACTGTGCCCAATTATTTCCTACCTTCCCCCCCCGCCTCCCCAAAACCCCAGAAAAACAGGAATATTTTGTCATGGCAGCGGGTAACGGTGTAACAGGGCATCGTCTGCATCTGCCCGGCACAGGCAGGCACGGGGAGGGAGTGATGCTGAAAGTTGCCTCGTCAAGGAAAGGCACTGGAGCATGGTCTTCCAGCCCCACCTGAGAGCGGCTCCCCGGCTCTGCTCACAGCCCTGTAATTAAAATCAATACCAAGCTGGGCAGCTGGTTGGAAACACATTTAAAAGTATAGATTCTGCTGGGCCGGAGTGGGGAAAAATCAGCATTGTAGGAAGGGTCATTGATTGGGAGGGCAGCAGCCAGCGCATCACCTTCTTGTTTTGGCAAGTGCAATGCTTTGTCGGGGGGGGCAGCAAAAGGAGAAGAAATTACCCCTCTTGGTTCCAGGCACGGATCGTACTGTGGGGCTTTATGCCTGGGGAAGAGATCTGCATCCATCCCTGGTATCTCTTGGTTCAGGCTTTTATAGTTTCAATTCAGTAGAAATGGAGAGAGGGAGGATCGCCTGTTTTTAATAGGGACAAAAATATCTGTTTAATCTCGGAAAGGTTCGTGAACCTGAAAACTTGCCCGTTTTCCTGCCTGCATGTTAATGGAGTTCCAGCTATATTCTGTTGATCCGAGAGATTTTTATTTCCTCTCCCCACAAACTTTGCATCCTGCAAATGCCAACTCTCTGCGTCCCGCATCCCTGGGCCCCAAAATGTTCTCTGCTGCACTCATCCTGGAGCACACAGTGAAAATACAGCTGGATCCCTCCTTGTTCGGATCAGCCTGTTCTGCTGTTGTGTGCAGAAGCGGTGAATAGCAATGAGCCGTGTGGGTCGTGTTAGCATCGCTTTTCTGTGCCCACAGCAAAGCAAGATTATCCAAAGGACAAGAGGAGGGACTCCGCTTTGAAAAGGCTGCTTCACAAGTCTTGCTTCTCTGGCAATAAAATCTGCACTCTT
>NW_009620261.1:48934-55619 GCF_000690535.1 Cariama cristata
GGAAAGCAAAATTAAAGTCCTTCTTGAGACAGAGGTGTGATACGGAGTCATGACTCAGCTCTGTATTTAGACACATGTTGCCAAACCTATTTTAAGGTCTAAATCTTGTTTCCCCCTGTTGCCCTAGTTTTCTGTCCCTTCAGTAGTACTACGGTGGTTAGCTCCCTGCTCCTGGTCCCACCTCAGGAGGTGGCAGAGGAGAAAACAGGAGTGCTCTTTGCTCTGTCGTGGCTTCCCTTACTTTGAGGACTGTCCCCCACATCTCACAAGGCAATTTTTTGGTTTAAATGCTTGTGGCAGGGGAATCACCTACTCATCTCCTAGTGCGACTCTGAGCCCTGGCAACCTGTTGCACGAGAAGGGCAAGTCAGAACTTGGCCACAGCCATCCCAAGGGAAACGTTAAACCCTTGGGAAGGTTTCCAAGAGCGCTGTGGGTCTGAAGCACGGGTGGTGGAAGAGCTGGGACAACATCTGTGTGTGTTAATGGGTCAGCGGTGTGGAAAAGTGCTCGAGGTTAAGGGGCAATGGCAGAACTGAGCATCCTTCCTTGGCAAAGCGGAGGAAGCAAAAGCTGCAAGTCTCTAATCACGGTATGCACTCTTTCTTTTGCGTTTATTCTTTGAAAAATAAAGGCTGCCCTGTTGTTTTGCCTCCTTGCAGGGGACAGAGCTGAACGATGACCGCACACCTTCCAACGCCACCGTCACCACCACCTTCAACATCCTGGTCATTGACATCAATGACAACGCACCCGAGTTCAACAGCTCCGAGTACAGCGTGGCAATCCCAGAGCTGGCCCAGGTGGGCTTTGCCCTTCCCCTCTTCATCCAGGTGCAGGACAAAGATGAGGTGAGGTATCCCCTGCCGCGAACGCTTCTATCCCTCCTTTGTAGGGTAGCACTGGGGTGGTTTTGGAGGGTGGAGGGAAGGATAAGTCACCGCCGAACCTGGGATGAGGTGCGTGGTTATGTCCTGATACCCACTACTTCAGCTCTTACTACTGCCGTTGCTCTGCTTGCTTGGTACCCCGAGCGGAGATGCCCTCCCCAGAGCACAGGCACGGCATGTGCTTTAATGCAGTCAGGATTGCACAGCCACCGAGAGCCAGAAAATAGGATTTTGTGGGATGCTGATTCTCCCTCTCTTCCGAGGGCTCTTGTCGGGCAGTCCTTTGCCAGTCTGTGTTGGAAAGGGAGGAGGTTTTTTGCTAGGCTCCCAGGGGACCTGCCAGGGTGGGGAAAGAAAGGACCTTGGGGCTCTCTGCCCTGGTGGGGAGGGGTACGGCTGCTGTCAGGGAGGAGGTAAGAGAGACCTACCAGTGTGGGGCTGGAGGAAGCGGGGAGGGGGGACGGGGATACCAGTTTATCCCTGCAAACGAGCCGGGAGCATTGGAGGCTTGTTCCTCCCTCGTGTTAACGGAGCTCCGATTTGATGCACGCTGGTCCATGCCATGTAGGGATTGCAGCGTGTTTTCCAGCCCTGGGCTTGCAGCCTTCAATTACTCTGATTATTTGACTTATGTAGTTCACGTCTGGCTGCTTCTGTGTGCCGGTACCCTCCAACCCCGCCACGCTGCGTGGTGTCTGCTTCAAACAAGTGCTGACACCTCATGGTCAACTTTCCGAAATCCCTCGGAAAGGCTCTGGCTACAGGCTCCTGCCATCCCTCTTCCTCTTCGGGCCGAGCGAGAGACGAGGGGAGAGGGTTTGTCGGAACAAATGGCATTGTCGGGATGTTTGCCTGACGCTTCAGGTGAATGATGTGATAGCACCGAGGAAGATGAAACGGAACATCTCCCCTCGCCCCCCAAAATCCCGGTGGGTCAATTAAAACGTGCATCTTCTAAGATGCCTTTGCTGGTTGAAATGATGGATTTGCTTTTCCCCGGCCCTGGGTGGAGTTCGCCACGTCTCGTAAAGCCACCCAGAAATGCCATTTTTTCTCATGCGAAGTGATTATGACACAGAACTAATCTACTCGTGACATGATGTCACCATCCAAGAGTTATGAGTTCAGCCTGAAGAGGTGCAGATGAGCTATTAAGCAGATAAAGAGACTGTTTTTTCTTGAAAATGTCAATTGCTAATAAAGAAGATACGGATATGACAGATGCTTAGGATAGTTTCTGAATAGAGCCACTGTCGTGCTTTCTGAGAGATGTCAGCAGATCTGTTCTTGAAGGGCATTGTAACACTTCTGTTTGTGCCAGAAGGATGAAGGATATGTCATTATTTCTGGTTAAAAGCTCATTTTACTGGAGTGACTCCCATTCAAGAATTCACTTTTCAGCCTTGCTAATTTTGAAACGGGAGAATAAAAAATAGCCTTGCCTTCCCGACCGCACCAGCAAAAAATAGACTTGTTCTTTTGATGTATTTCTTTAACTTCCTGAGATTTCCCCAAAAGAATTGGCTGAGATTTTTAAAACTGCTGAGAGAGGACCTCTTGCGCTAAGGGAGTCTGGAGTTTTACCGTACGTGTCTCTGGAGACGGTGATGTTGGCACAGATTGCTTTGACCGTAGCATCATTTTCCACTGATAAGAAGCACAGGAGAGCTGATGTCGTGGAATATCTGGAGGGAGGAAAGTTAGAAGCAATTGGAGGGGATTTTTTGTGCATTATCATGTGGTGGATCTTTCTTATTTCCCCTTGTGGATGCTTGCAACTGGATTAAACATCAAGGTAGCACTTTGGGGGGAGAAAAATGAGGAGAGGATACCCAGGCCATGAAAAAGATGTATATGAGATAGAGGTGGGACTGCATCTGCAGCCAGGCTTGTTCTAGCACTGCTTCCCAGGCAGTGTATTTATAGAAGTCCCAAGACTCCCAAACTTTCAGTAAAAAACTTATAGAAAAGGAAGATAGTTGCCTGACGGTGATATTTTGGATGCTCAAGTCCCTCACGAGAGTTGCAAGGCTTTTACAAACCATCTGGATTTGAGGTAGCGGAGACGGTGCCAGGCTCTCTCAGCTCTCTGTGGGTGGAGGGATGGGACGGTGAGGACCAAGGTCTTCAGGCAAGGATGTGACTGAGGACGTGGCTGACAGAAGCTATTTCACCAACACAGCCTTCATGCTGGAGATGACATGATTCGTTTGTGTAAGGGGTAAAGGAAAACAAGAAGAGAATTATACACGTCTCCGGGGAGAGCAGCTAAATAAATAAATGAGAGCAGATGGATGGAGACAGATGAAATCAAAGCTAGAGTCTTCGGGAAGACCGTTTTGCTCGAATATTGTCTCCTGCCTCCCAACCCATGTTATTAAGTCCTGGGAGAGCCCCTTGGCAGGTTGGTTTCTTTCTTGAGCCGAGCCAGCCAGCCTTCTTCTGGCCCCTCCAGCAAATGTTGACGCTGTTCCTTCAGCCCTCACGCTTGTTGAGGTCCTATTTGGATGGAGCAGCCCACGCCTGAACCTTGTCCCATGTAGGGGTCCCGTCGGGTTGGGTGGCTTTGGGGAGCCTGCCTGCCATCTCACCCCGGTTGTGTCTTTGTAGAGCTGAGGAAAGGGATGTCGCGTGGGTCTGACCCTTAAAACACACTGCGTGGGCTCCCGAGGCCATTAAAGAAGAAGGTGTTTTGTAACCAGGCCCACGCAGCCTTTTTAAATGGTGGGTTTTTGGTCTTTCTTTCTTCTGATGTGTTTTGCACAAACTTAAATGATTGCTTTTTGAAGGAGTTAGATTAAACGATTCAGCAAAGCACTTAAAAATGTATTTACGTTGCACACAAGACCGCGCTTGAAAGCACGCGCTTGACTTTACCTCTGTGTTTAAGAGCCTTTCTGGAGCTCGGCTGGCATTAGCATCTTGGACAAGGGACCTGAGCGGGGTGCCCCCAAGGAGAAACCCGTCCCTCTGAGTCTGTCCCTTGCAAACTCCCAACTGCCGTCCCTCCAAGGCGGTCGTGGTCTTGCTCCAGGAGGAGCTGGCTGGGGGTGCGAGGTGGGTTGGGGAGCATCTCAAGAGGATGCACCTGGCTTGAGCTGCGGTGACTCCAGAAGTGGATTCGGGGTGCAGCCAAGAGGGGTTCAACCGGGCCTGCTGGTTTTTCTTTTTGCGTTCTCTGCGGCTTATCGAAAATACTTGAACGTAGGAGAAATCGGTACACAGGGTTTGCACAGGGTTTTGGACCCGGCCTTCTACGAACAAAGAAAAAAGCATTAACCTCTGTGCAGCTGAGTTTCTCTTTCTGTCAGACCGAGAGCAAACCACTTGAATGCCTTTCCAAAGCCATTTGAGAGCTGTGTATGAAAAGCTGCGAAAGTTTCCCAGTATTTAGACTGAGCCTGTACTCAACTGGACACCACAAAGAACCAGTATATATACACACTCCCAGGCTGCGGCTGGATGCTCCTCTCATCCACGTTGCAATAGATCAGCAGGGACAAATAAATCCTGCATATGAGATGGCAGATTAAAGCCTTGAATTATCCACTTTTGCAGCAAGGTTTGTTTCCAGGTTGAGAGCGAGAGCCCTGAGCTGTGGAATAAGTTTGCGTTAATTCGGAGGGCTGGTTAGCTCAGGCTCATCTGCTCCAAGGCTGGCTCAGGGGGCAGGACGTGGATACCCTTTCTGGGTATACTGGTATTTTTTTACAGCCTGGTGTTTTAAGGAGAAGATAAGGGCTTGGCCATGCAGGAAAAGAAGGGCATCCTTCAGGGCATCCCCCCCCTTGAGCTTCCTATCACTGCAAGAGCCACAGAGGTGTATTAAGAGAAATGGCAGCATACTTTCCCAGGGCACGGCGGAGAAACCAGCCCTTCGATGGTGGCTATCACTTCATTTTCCTCGACGCGGTTGACTGAAGAGGAAGAAAAGGGTAGAGGCTGTATAAAGCACAAGTATGATGGTCTGACATTTTACAATCATTTTGAAACAATTCTTCAAAATAAGCATATTGAGGAAGATAAATGGGGAATTTAAAAAAAGAAAATCCAAGCTGTGGGAATACACGCTATTTGCTGCATAGAGCTACATCGGAGACTCGCGTAGGGATATCGTATGTGCCCACGCGTGTGCAGGTGCAATATATGAATCATCCGTAGCATATATATGCATATGACAGACACGCGCACTATAAATATGATCTACGCAGCAAGGAACTGTAAAGGGGAATTGACGGCGCTCGAGTATTCTCTCCCAAAAGTGCCAGCTGCCAGTCGGGCTGAATTAGATTTCACAGGGGTTTTTGCAATACATGGAATTCACCAGCAAATTACCCTTAAAGAGGGAAAATCAATCATTTGGAGCAGAGATAAGCTGAAGGCGAGGCAGCCTCGGATTGATCCCGTCTGTGCAGGCGTGTGTGGAATTCAGCAGATAACCTGGGGAGAGCGGGGAAGGAGAAAACTCCTCCGGGAGGGAGGGAGTGGGCAAGGACTGACACTTAGGATGGACGGAAAGATGGGAGAAAAGGGCTGCCAGCGTGGGAAGAAGGTTCAGAAAGGCTGGAGAGCGTTTTGGTCCAAGCATCCTGCATCACCCGCCACCCCAGGGAGGTCCTTAGGGATGCAGGGGCCAAGAACCTGAGCACTCAAAAGGGTTATTGATGGTGGGATACCTGGTGGGCAGTGGGTGCTGGGTGGGCAGTGGGTGCTGGGAGCCTGAGCTGGCTGGCTGGACAGCGGGAGAGAGGCAGGCAACTCCGGCGGGGCTGTTCAGAGCCCTCGAGTTAAATGCCTTGAAGTGGGTGGAGCAAATAACGCTCTTTATGCCTTGTGTTTTCAAAGGAAGGATTAAGCATTATTTGTCGCTGACTAGCTAGAACCAGGCGTAAGGTATCCAAACTGTACAAAGAGGCACTAATTGCTTTTTCTAAAAAATACTCTTTTTTTTTTTTTTTTTTTCCCTTCCTCCTCCACCACTCCTGAACTCTTAGCACTTTCTTTTCTTTGCAAACTTGCCAGAATGAGGACTATTAAACACTCCTCAGCTTTTTGTAGGTAATAGCCTGTGCCTAGAAAGTAGCTGGGAGGAAAGCTGGAGTTGTGCTGGATTTTGTGCTTCAGAAAGGCAGGGCTCTCTCTTTTGGAAAAGCAAGCTGCAGCTGAGCTAGGGTAGAGGGAACCGATGGCAGCTCTGTACTGAGTGGGCATGAAGAGAAGAAAGCTGAGGATCTGAGGCTACTTTTCCTAAATCCAGCTCACTTTGTGCTGAAAATGATTGCAGACCACCAGCCTACCTATGCACCTTGGTGGTTTCAGGGAGCGGTGTGGTTGAAGAAGGGTTGTTTGGTTGTCTAGGGGTTTGAGTGGTTGTTTTCTTTTTTTAACTTTGATTTTTTTTGTGTAGCCATTGGTAAGCAATGCTAAATACTTGCTTTGACTGGTGGAAGGTTGAATAATTTCTGAAGCATTTCCACATGGCACTCGGATGAGGAAGGGGCTGGGTGGGAGCAGGAGTGATGGATGAAGCCAGTGGGCAATGTTGGGTGGAAAAGCAGAGATAAAGCTTACGATGCATCCTCAATCAAAGCTGATGTGGCTGCTCCTGGCCTCCTGATGTGAGCAGGGGTTCCCTGATTTGTGGTGAACCGTGCCCTCTGAGCATGTCTTGCGGGTTGGTAGAGCAGACTTTTGGCCATGATTCGTAGCAGGTGCATGAGCAGGTCCCACATGGTGCCTGGGACCTTTGGAGGGACACAGGTGCCCACCTCCCAGTATCTCACGCCTCTGCTTCT
>NW_009620261.1:55652-56036 GCF_000690535.1 Cariama cristata
GTGCTGTGCTGGCGGTGCTCAGGGACGGTGTCCTCTCTGCTCCAGCCCCCTGTGATTTAAGAGGGATATTGGGCACGTGGGGCTGGCAAACGGGTCCGTCGCAAATTGTTCAATTGTGAAGCATTTAGGGTAGATCAGTCAGCGGTCGCTTTTTTGGAAGTCGGGTATCGGCATGAGGTTGATGCTGGCATTGTGGCAGCAGGGACGCGATGCGGCTTCTATTACACGCTCGGAGGAATACACACGTGAAGAACAAAGTCATAATTATGCCCAACTGCAGCTACGATTGTCTTTTAGCTGAATTGACATGAAATTTCCATCAGTTGCGGCACCGGCTACGGCTGGGGGGGGGGTTTATTGCCCGGAAAGGAGACGAGGGCAGCA
>NW_009620261.1:56067-58255 GCF_000690535.1 Cariama cristata
AGGCAGCGGGCAGCAGCCTCGAGCCACAGCGAGTGCTGGCCCCGCGCGCTGGCACGGGGTGCGATGAGCTGGGAAACGTGCGGCTGCATCCCGGCTTTCTGCAAGAGCAAACTTCCCTCCAATGCCCCTTTTCTTTATGGCTCAATTTGTTTCCGATGGAGGGTGCGTGCAGAAGGGTTTATTATTGTAGGGTTGCTAAGCTTTGGCAGGCTGCTTGTTAATTTATGCCTCTAAAGGATGGCAAAGGAGCCGATTTGTTTTCAGTGATGGGGGAAAAAAACTGGAGCAGTACAGGAGCTGGTGGGTAAGGGGTTGGAGGGAGAAAACAAGTGGGTAAAGGAGGTTGTGCACCAATAGCACATCCGTGCTCATCCTTGACTCTGCAAAGAAATGGTGCTCGGCCGTGAGCCCACCGCTGCACACCAGGACGTTTGCAAGCCCGGGGAGACAGGGCTTGTTTTTCTCCTCCACAAACACGTTGCAGCTCTGTGGTTTGCTCTGGGTGGCAGGAACAGGTAGGAAGGGGTGAGGAAAATGTAAGCAGCTCCCCGTGGCTTCCTCCGGAGCAGGGGGTACTAGCTGTGAGCCGGGCTGAGCCAGCACCTTCTGCTGGGCAGCTGATAACAATTTGAATATTCAGATTTGCTTTCAGCCATCCGCAGGGGGTTCGCAGGCTCCGGGAACTAGGAGCAAGGAAAGCAGCATGGGGGCAGAAACAAAAAAATAAATAGTCGAATAAATATATAAATGGTAACTCACAGCAGCCCTCCCGAGAGGCAGATGTATTCCCCTTCTCCAGACCTCACGTGGGGAGACTGAGGCACTCGAGGGGCTGCTAATTAGGGATGGTGGGTATCTGGAGGCTGATCGCCTTCCCCAGCTGGAGGGGAATTAATCCACCTGGCTCTCTTCCCACAAATACTTGGGCTTCTTTTGATGTTTCAACTTTTATCTCATGTCTCCAACAAACTTACTCCTCTCTGGCTTTCAAGAAAATCCCTCGCGTCTCACTGCCACGAAAGGTGCTTTTGTGTACTGCACGGAGGGCACCGGGCCCTGGGAGAGACATTGAGGGCTCGGCAGCAGAGCTGGGCGGAAATTCCTCGATGAAATGGCTTTTTGTCACCGGTGGAAAATGGTTATTTGTTATAAATTGGCTTCTCAAGGATAGCATACGAAATAACGGCTTGGGGAGGGATGCTTCCTCCTGCTGTTCTCCCTGTCCTCTGCTTCCTCCCTCCCAGGCTGTGTACCGATGTCAGGGAGCATCCCTCTCTCGTGCTGGGGTTGGCACATCCCAGTTTGCTGGCAAAACAGCTTTTGGAAGGAGCTAAGTCTGCCCTGAGACACGTCCCCTTTGTTCCCTCTGTCCGTCATCCACCAGCTGAGCATCACTGGGCTCCTGGGGCGGCGGGTGCCCTCGGAGGCTTGCTCGTGTGGCTCCATGGGTGCCCTCGGGGCTTGCTCCGGCCGTGTGGCTCTGTCCGAGATGCTGGGTTTGGCCCCTGCTCCACCGGCTGCCAGGAGGGAGCCCCTGCTCCGCCGGCTGCCAGGAGGGTGTGAGGAGGAGGAGGAGGGCAAGCAGGGATTCTGCTTGTGTCGCCGGCTCTCAGCAGTCACGCTTAGCCAGCTTTTGCTATTAGTGCCCCTTCGTGCATTTAATTGGTCCCTTTTTCTGATAGGAGGGAGGTCATTCGGGGAAAATTGGAAATTCAGCTCTGGCAGCTTCTGCACTTGCTTTTCACGTGCTCTGCTGGGCCGTGCTTTGGGAAGGGGTGCCGTGCCCAGAGCCAGGGTCCTGAAATGCTGCTCTGGCTGTGTCGGTGGTCCTGCTGCTTTGCCGGCCAGATCTGGGGAAAGGAGGAGTTTTCCAGTTCCCATTTTAAGCTGTCTTACTGGAAAGAGCCCTCTGCTTGGGAGAAGCACCCGTGCTGTACCCCCCAGCACAAAGCGATGAAACGCGGGTGTGGGATACCATGTGTAGTGCATGGATCTCCAAACAGTAAAAGGGATTTTTCCCTCCAGCCGTGTGTGGTGCAGGTTTATCTCAGGGCTTCATTTCTTTCACATGCACATAGATTTTGTATAAAATGGGTGCACATGAAAAGATTTATAGAAATCATACGCATTGTACACCCAGTACGTGTAATAAAACACAACAAAGAGTGCTTAAGGTTGGTGCTGAACC
>NW_009620261.1:58270-61531 GCF_000690535.1 Cariama cristata
CCTCAGTTAACCAAACGCAAGCAGAGAAACGCTCCCCTGTGTCTCCAGTAATTGCACGGTATCCGTTTTCACACATCTGAAGGCGAAGGGCTGTGCCCCAGCTGCTGGCACTGGCAGGTTTGTGCCCGATGCACAGGCTTTGCAGTCGGGGCAGTGCTTTTGTCCCCCCCTCTCACTCCCAGACCGGCCCCAGGTACCCGCAGCCTTACCCAGCGGCCGCACCGGCTCCTTCCTCCTTTGTCACTGGCAACCTTCCTCTCGCCCTTCCCAGGGACCCAACAGCGTTTTCGAGGTTTACCTGGTGGGCAACAACTCCAACCACTTCATCATCTCGCCGACCTCCATCCAGGGGAAGGCCGACATCCGTGTCCGCGTGGCAGTGCCCCTGGACTTCGAGACCATTCCTCGCTACGAGTTTTCGGTAAGGCTGCGCCCCTGCGCTCTGTGGGACATCCGTATCTCTAAGAGTCACCTGAGAGTGACCATTAACCAGGCTTCTCTCTTCCTCTCTCTAACCCACGCCATGAAACTCCGGACCATTACAGAATGGCCAAAATACGGAAATAATAATAAAAGGAGGAGATGGGGAAGAGGTTTGCTCTGCACCTTCTCTCTCTTTCCAACATCCAAAGGCTCAGCTACAAGAGCTTAAGCAGAGCGTGTTCCCCCTTGCTATGTTACGGGGCTGTAAAAGCTTTATAGAGCATAAAACTTTGTTTTAAGTGCACTTATCGGGCACCAAAGCTCTCCCCAGCCTGCTGCTGCAGCTTTTTCTTGCTCTCTGCCCAAGCTGTAAATTTGCAAGAAAGGCAAAGCAGGCTTACACCACACCAGCGGTGTTAGTCCTGGCTTTTGTACCCTTTCGTGGTGGAGAAAGATGAGCAAAAGCCTTCCTACCCTTGCTCTAGGCTGCGGGAGGGTGGCAGGTCCTGGTTCCCCAGTTTGCCAGGCAGAGGCTGGGGCTGTTTGGGGCAGGTGGTGCAGGGTGTTTGGGTGGCCCAGGGGCCGAGGTCGCCCAGAACTGAGCAGCATCCAGGGGAGAGGGAAGGGGATCTTTTCTGTTTTTTGAGCATCCGTGCTTTGGTGAGCTGGCCCATCTGGTGAGGGAGCTCGGCAGAGCACTGTTTTCTCCATTAAAGAAGAACAGATAACTCTCCCAAGCTCCACAGTGTCTCCAATCCTCCCTTTTGCATCCCATCTCTGCCCAGCTCTTTGCAAATGAGAGCATCCCGGAGCACGTCGGCTTTGCACGCGTGAAGATTAACCTCATCAACGAGAACGACAACCGCCCCATTTTCAGCAAGGCCTTGTACAACGTCAGCCTCTTTGAGAACACCACGGTGGGCACCACCGTCCTCCAGGTCCACGTGAGTAGGAGCATCCTGCCGCTCTTTGCCGTGTCCTCGTTGCGTGCGCGTGGCTCCGCGGTGCCTGTCACTGAGGGATGGGCAAAGGGGCCTGGTAAGGGAGCGGTGGAAGATGCTGGTGGTGGGGTATAGCCCTCCCATGGGCTTTTGGAGCAGATGCCTTCAGCTTTCCTCATCTCTGGGAGATGTGTGTGTGGTTCCCACCACACCGGGAACCCAAGGAGAGTGCTGCACTGAAAGGTCTCATCTGCAAACAGCGGCTTCTCCTGCAGATGCTGATCCCAGTGGTCATGGTCTTGCCTCTCCCACCTCCCCACTGCATGGGATCCGCCGGGTATTTCAGTTGTGTACATGTCTTGTGTCCCATCACGTATTCGCCCCCTCTTTCTCACCTTAATTCTTATGGGGAAAGATGCTCTGAACTTGGTTGCTTCATCAGCGAGAGCAAACACCTGACATTTATCTTTTCGTGTGGCTTTTCTCACTGCCCTCTTTGGAAGCATCATCTTCCTCAACCAAATCGAGGTCAGTTGAGCCAACTAAAGTGTGAAGCTTAGAAAAAGAGGGGAATGACTGTATTTAGCAGAGCGTGGTATTAAATGGCTGGCAGCAGAATGGTGGGGCAGCAGGCAGAGGTGGTGCCGGACGATAGTGGGACATTTCTGTAGGGCTCATCCCTCCCATCTGGGTTGGTGGGAGCACCCGAAATTCCTGGCGAGCAGATATGTTTCCCAGGGTGCAAGGGCAACATCAGCCTATGTCAGTGCCAGCGTGGGGCACAGCAAGAACCGGAACAAAACCCTGCGCTGAAAAATTACCGAAATAGAAAGCAAAGCTCCTCTAGGATGGGAAATATCAAAGCGGGGAGCATCAAAACCCCTGCTAGGCTTTGGATGTGTTACTGCTGCTATCATTAGTTGTAGATGAATTTGCTTGGCTCCCTCTCCGTCTGCCCTCCCGACCCCCCCCTGCCCCTGCTCTCCCGGGACGCAGCCCCTGGTCTCCCACCCGCACAGGCGTGCCGATCCGGAGAATAAAAGCCCTGACAAAAGGGTCGGGTGTATGCGCTTGTGCGTAAGTGTGTTTACTCTACAAACAGATGGTGTGAAACTGTATAGAGCCCCTGAGCTGTTCCCATCTGACAGTTATTAATATTTCAAGCAGATGTTTAGCTAGTCAGGCCGTCAGACACTAAACAATGAGATTGTTACTGCGGCTCCTCTTTCCCCAACTTCCAGCTATGCCAGCATTTCGGAGCGAACGCAAAATGCCAGGAGTCGAATCTTCTATGATAAATCAAAATGGATGCAATTAGCGCTGAAATCCAGACTGCCCTCCCAGCTGATCGCAAACTTTTAACAACCCTCAGAAAGTACCGGCATCTCCTGCTGCCGCCGCTCGCCCTGGAGACGCAGCCCTCCGCTCCCTTCCACGGCACTGCCCGTCTGCGCCCTGCCTCTCCTTGCCACCACGTGCCGTGGACAAAAAGTCTGCTCTCCTTCCTAATAAATTCCTCCTTTTTTTTTTTTTTCTCCCCTTTCTTTTCCTCTTACCAAGCAGCTCTGTATGGCTATTGACCCCAAGGGGTTAGGGATGGATTTTTGAAGAAAGCTTGGCCAGCCCCATGGACGGTCCACTTCTTTGGTGGCTGCTGAATGACATCCTCGTGAAAGGGAACTTTTGTTGGCTTCCCCCCCTTGCTCAGTGCTGCAAAATGCCCCTTTGTGCAAGTCGGTGCAGGTTTTGTGCCGTGCGTTTGGAGGGGGCGACGGGTTTCCAGGGGGCTAAGGACAAATCAGGAGGTTTATGAGATTGGGATGAAGAGGGGAGAGCGTGGGCCGGGCAAGCGGTTGCTGAAGGATGGCAGGAGGCTTCCCACCGGCCGGTTCCGGGG
>NW_009620261.1:61562-62742 GCF_000690535.1 Cariama cristata
GGCAGACCAGGCCCTGCAGGTCCTTCCTCCCCCCCCCGAAACCACAGGGACCGAGGCAATGGGAGATCACTGGTCTTCTGCCCAGCCCGACATCATGGGGAAGGAGGAAAAGTTATTCCTAGGAACCCAGAAGACCCTGGGCTGATTGCCCATCTTCCCTGCTAGCCCCCCGTGGCTGTGCGTGGTCGGGTGGATGTAGGCGAGGGGAAGGGGTTTCCGTCGTGACACACGTGACCCTGCCGAGCAAGCCCGCTCCTCACTGCCGCCCTTTTCCCGCTGCCCTCTGCTTGGCCACCTGAAAATAGAAAGGCCAAAAAAAGAAAAAAAAGAAAAAAAAAAAAAAAAGGCAAGCAGACTTTATTTGCGGTGACAAATGGCCATTAGTCTCTGCAGCATTTCAGCTCCTAATATCAGTGACAGCAGAGAAACATTGCCTGTTACCTGTATAAATCAACTGTAAAGCAACCCCAAGCGCAGGCAGCCGGCAGCAGCCCCCGAGCTGGTGCCCGCTTTGGGCTCTCTGCCCCTTTCCCTCTGCCCAGAGGTGCGTGGGCTGGGCTCTGCACCCCTACGGCTTCCTGGGCAGGTCTCCCGCGCTTCCCTGGCACCGTGCAGCCTTGTCCGCCCTCCGAGATTTTGTTTGTCTGCTCTTGGTTCTCTATTTCGCATTCCCTCTGTTTGTCCGTCCATCCATCCATCCATCCGTCTGTTTAATTCGGTCCACGAAAGGCATTTATCATACGGACTCAGGTAGTCATTTCCTTGCAGGAAAACATCTGGAGAGTCCAGGCTTTACAGGGACGGCTCCTGCCCTGGGCGGGGAGCCTGCAATATCCCCAGAAGCAACCATCTCTCCTGCCTCCGTGCCCTTTACCTGTGTGATAAGCCCCTTAGGCCAGAGGTTGCTTGTGTGTTTGCTTTTGCGGAGACCGGCACGAAGGGGTCCGTACTCCAGTCAAGGCTTCCAGGTTGCCCTGTAGCGTAATGATTTACGCATGGGTTGCAACTCGACGGCCAAGCAGGGGGGTGAGCGGGCTGTCCGGGGGTCTGCAGTCATTAGGAGCCTCTCCCCATGCAAACTCCTCTTTTCCCCTGCCCCAGGCCCTGCTGTGCAAGGGAAAGCCGGGCTGGGGGGTTCGGAGGTCCCGCAGAGGGACACACTCCTCCTGCGAGGCGGGGG
>NW_009620261.1:62857-65461 GCF_000690535.1 Cariama cristata
CGGAGGTCCCGCAGAGGGACACGCTCCTCCTGCGAGGCGGGGGTGAAGCGGGGAGGTGACCAGAGCCCAGCCTGAAGATATGGGCAAGTTCTGCCCCAGCTCCCAACAGATATTGAAATTTTTTTTTTTTTCTTTTTTTCTGAAACAACCGGCCGTGAAGCCTTTTAATAACATAACAGAAAAGGTCAGAGAAAGAATTTCACACTTCTTGAGCAAGCAGGCAGCCGGTATAACTTCATGCCTTCCAGGAACGAGAGGCAGCGAGAAAATATACTGCACCCTAAATTAACTGGGGCTCTGACACCCCCAGCCAGGTGCTGTTGGTGGCTTTTGATGGGTGCTGGCTTCCCTAATAGCGAGGAGCGGGCTTGAAAGGCTGTGCCCTGGAGAGATGCGGTGGGCAAGGGTGCTCCGGCACGGGGCGGCGGGCTGGGGGCTGTGTGCGATAGGAAGCCCTGGGGCAGGAGGGTGCTAGGGTGGATGAATGGCCGTGTCCAGCTGTAGCTATGGTCAGTGATGGGTTTAGCAAACATCTTCCACAGCAGGTCCTGACAGCTGGTTTTCTCCTGGGGCGAGAGGAGCAGGGGCGAGGAGGGTATCTCCAGCCCTGCCGAGAAGCCCAGTGGGGCTGGAGGAGAGGATGAGTTGCTGGAGTAGAGACGCATCCGCAGATCTCAGACCAGATGGAGAGTAAATCTGTTGCAGAGAGGGACAAATCAATAGGCAGACGAAGGAGGGACAGATAAAAGGGCATGGTCTGACATCCCCGTCTCTGTCTAACAGTATCGATACAAGTCTTGCAGGAAGCGAGGTCTGGTAGAAACGGTGATATTCGTGGGGCAAATCTCCTCTGCCTGGGAAGAGCAATTGCGTGGGAGGAGGGAGGGAGGGAGACCCAGAAGGGATGCCCGCTGCTTTGGGATGGAGTGCTGGGCAGGGAAGTGAGGTCTGGGACTGGGGAGGACCCGGTGGGACCAGTCCATGAGTCCTGTTTGAGTCCAGAGGCAGCAGAAGCCTTCAGGGATGTGTCCCCATGCCGCTGCTACTCTCTGTCCTGCTTCGAGCTGCCTCGTTGCCGGCAGCAGGGAGTAGCATCGCTGCTTCGTAAGCCCTCGGGTAGCATGTCAGCTGAGACGAGAGCAGAAAGAAAAGTCTCAGGGTCCCATCCCCGATGGCTGTGAAGAGGACTGATGCTGGTTAGGCATCAGCCCTGGTTGCTCAGGCCTCTGCTCCTTCCTTTCGCAGGCGGGGAGGGTTTGAAAGCGATTCCCTGGGCTCACACCCTGTTAGCTGTGGTGGGGCTCCCACCAGGAGCTCTTCTGTGACCTGGGGAGGGGGAGAGGCATTGGTACTAGCTGGATCTTTCAGCTGGGAAACTTTTTTGGGTGGAAGAAGCTATAAAAACACAGCCTTGCTTCTGGGGTCCCCAAGAGCGAGCCCAGCTTCCAGCAAGCTCCCCCCCCCAAAAGGAGAGAGGAGCAGAGGGGTTCAGTCCCACATCCCCTCCTGTCCTTTTGGTGATGTGCTGGGGCTCTGGCACCCGGCGTGCCCCTCACGTGTGGCGGAGGATGCTTGGCTGGTGTGAGCCTGTGTTCACGCCTGTCGTACCGAGCCCGTGGCATGCCAGAGACCTGCCGCCTTGCCAGGCTGCAGGGTCTGAGTGCCGTGATGGGTGGAAGGGGGAGCACAGTGCCCCTCCAAACCTGCCTTTGGACACTGCTGCTTTGACAGCAGCTGCCATAAGCTGGGATCAGCGTGGTGCCGGCTTCCCAAAAGCCAGGGACCTGCACGGCGGCAGAGGTACGTGCCACGCTCTCCGTTGTTGATGTATTTGCTAGACCTAGAGGAATGGGAAAGGGGGCCTAAGACGACCCAGCGGGAGGTAAGAATTAAGGGGCGGGAGGTCTCCTTAAGCTCCTCGTACACTACAGATCTGCACAGCGAAGTCCTCCTGAAAAGCTCCGATAACCAAAATCATTAAAGCCCAAACAAACCAAGAGTAACTTGTTTTTAACACAACAATGCATTTGATTTGCCTTGAAGGGTCTGGAGAAAAATGGTTCTCCAGGGAAGTGTGGAAAGTAATCCTAGCTCCGTGATCCCTTCTCTCCGCTTTATTTGCCCTGGTCTGGCTTGGCCGCGTAGGCTGGGGTCGGTCGCTGCGGGCTCCCTCAACCGCTGCGTTGGCCCCCTCCCAGCCCACGCTCCCCAGCAAACGGTTGGGATGAAGAGAGGGAGAGGTGGAGGGTTTTGCAGGGAGCGCGTTGCCCCACTGCCCACCTTCAATCCCCACGCAAGCGTCTCCCAGCACTGACATTAACCCCTGCCGTTCCCAATGCCGGCCGTGCTCTAAAAAGAACATCAATGCCTCCCTGGGGGGCTTGTGTAGAGATTTGTCCCAAATCCTTGCGGAGTTAGTGCCTGCCTTCTCCCTGGGATCTCGTCCTCCCACATCCTTGCGAGGTTATGCTCTTTGCCTTGCCTTGGTGTCCTCCTTACCCAGACAGACCTCAATCTGAGACAGTGCTGGGTTTTTCCCCGTGACAACCACCCTCAAGAAGTCTGAAGGGGATGCGGAGACTCTTCAGGGCTTTGAAATGTTCC
>NW_009620261.1:65476-65882 GCF_000690535.1 Cariama cristata
ACATTTTCAGGCCAGCCTGTGTGTGTGCGGTCCAGGGTTAGCTTTTGCAGACCCTCAAGAATAGTCTGAGCATCTCCAGCAATCCGCAGACCCCAGGCTATAAACTACGGTGCCTGATTCAACCATCAGGCATCAATTTCAGCATGGGAATGATTTTCTGTAGCTTGTGGTATATGCAGCAAGGCAGGTAAAATAAGCACCATCATTCCCTCGGGGCTTGATAACCTGAATCTGTAAGACAGTCTTGTGCTTTAAAAAACGCCGCTTTCCCTTTTTCTCTGAGTTTCAGTTTATAATTTTCAGATTGTTTTACAGGGGGAGGGAAGGAGAAGGTCCCTCTGTCTTTTTTGCAAATGCATTAGCCTACGTATTCTTATATAAGTATGTGTGCGTATATATATTATTT
>NW_009620262.1:0-18688 GCF_000690535.1 Cariama cristata
GCGAGTCACCTGATCATAGAAGGAGATCAAGAAGGCATTGTCTTGTCCCCCTCTGCTTTTATGCCAAGACTACACTCAGCATTTGGAGTTGCTGAGGGACTGGTGGGCTCATTTTTACATATAGCTTTACAATGACTACATACAAATTAGGTGAAGGATTCTACATCTTTTTGAGCATTAGATATCTCTCACAAGAGCAATTTTTGTGCTTTGAACTGGAAGCCAGATCTCCTGGAACCCTAATTCTAGTGCTGACAATGAAATGGATCACACCTGTTGGCAAGTCATTCTGAGCCAGATCTCCAGAGGGACTTTGGTGTTTTGTTGGCTCCTGGAATACAATGCACAACCCTGACAAATATACAGAGGCAGCCCAGAATGGGCTTTGGCAGAGGCAGTACACTGAATGGGTATGTTGCTTGATGTAGCAAAAAATGCTAGAACAAGAGAATTGAAAACTGTCAGATGTGTGTTATGCTTAGACATATCCTAAGATTGTTATCTGTGAAATCAATCTACACCTCAGGGTGTCTACTTTAGACACATACCTTTTAGAAAGCTAAAGGTGGGCAATATGACTCCCACCATTAGATACCTAACCCTGATTTAGATTCACTTCCAGAAATGAATCTTGACTCTATATCTCATCTTATCTGTCAGAAAATAGAAGCAAAGCTTCCTTGCAGTGCT
Organism: Cariama cristata; assembly: GCF_000690535.1. NCBI lineage: Eukaryota > Metazoa > Chordata > Aves > Cariamiformes > Cariamidae > Cariama > Cariama cristata. The sequence goes on from NW_009620262.1 coordinate 691, forward strand.
AGGAAAAATATTTGCATATATTTCTAAATCTGTCTCACTCAGGATGTGAAGAGAAATATGGGTATAAGATAATAGCAAGATTGTTCAGCTCAACTTCAAGATTTATTTACAAGTTAAGTCAAAAAACATAGAACTTGTTCGTCAGCCATGGCTCACATAGTAGCATTAAATGTCCCTTTTTAATGTTGTCAGTGAGACTAAAACCAGTGCTCCCTCTTTTCTCCTACCCAACTTTGCCCTTTAAAGTGTGAAGGATGAGTATTAGTCTCAGCGGAGTCCAAACTAGAGACATTTTTCTAGTTTTGTTAGGCACTTTGCTCACATTAATTAGGAAAAATGTTTGAACCATTTCTAATAAATCAAGTCTCTAACTTTAGAAGAAGCATTCCCATTATTTTGAGCACTGCTTCATTTCAGTGCTTTTTTGAGCCTACATGCTCCGTGCTTAGCATACACCTGCAGAATGAGTGGATAAAATATGAAGTAGTATCAGTTCTAAATCAAAAGGAGATTAATACTTTAAAAATGTAATATGCCAATGACACAGTGCTTATTCTTTTCACTTAGGCTAGCTGAAATCCTCCAGTAGGTATTAGAAGATAATGCTCAGTTTTGGTGTTCCACATGAAACCTCTCTTACAGACAAAAGAAGTGATGGTATTTTATTGCCTTAATGTTTACTTTCTGTATTAGAGTTCTGCTTGCCTCCAACGAATCCAAATATTATTTGTGAAAGTAAAAAATTGTCATTGAAAAACAGCAGCTATGTACTTGAAGATAATCTTTTTTCACTGAAGCATTTGAAAAAATATGTATTTAATCCTATGGATGCATATTGGAAAGGTTTGACATTTATACACCAGCATCATGTGCAGATATCTCCTCTATGATGGCTACAATGTAAGGAAAAAAAAATGACATACTTTAAGGATCTGATTCCAAGTTCTGGCAGACATTTGGCATCTGTATACTGCTAAATGATCATTTATACAATTTCTAATCATCATTAGCAACTAATTCCCTATGTACTAATGCAACCAAGAATTCTTGTGTCTCTAACCTGGTGTTTGCTCTACTGGACAACATTGTGGGAAAAATGCTGTTGATGGATGTTCTCCAGATGGAATAACTTAGGAAAACAGGAATGGTTGAATGAAGCCTCATTTCTATTTTATGCAAAGGTCACATAAAGATGTTTTCCTGGTATCTTCTCACCTCCACTGATTGATACTGTAATTTCCCTTATTTCATTGTGCTTGGTGGAGAAGAGGTCCTGTATCTCAAGCTTTTCTTTTTGGCTTTCCCAGTGATTCAGTGTATTTTCATGTTACATGGAAATTTTGAAATGGCAGACAAAACAAGGCATCGTGTTGGAAAGTGCATTTAAGATGATTTCCAATGCCTGTATTTATTGCAGAGCTACATACTTCTCTGCTGTATGACGCGAAGATACAGATTTGTGAAGAGCAGGCTACAAAGAGCATACACCCTCTCAGAATGATATCACCTCATATACTGGTAACAGCTTTTTTTTCAGAGTAGAATGCCAACTCCTTCATAGAAAATACATCATTTCTCTAGGAGTATATGTGGGTCTGGGTTTTTTTTTGTATTACATATTAGGACTTATATCTGTGTCTGAAATGAGAATGTAAGGTCCAGCTGATGGTTAAAAACATTGCAAGTCTAACCTTGCTTGACAGCTTATTTATCAAAATGAAGAATTTCTTTGAATCTTGCTGGGATCTTTCAGAAAAGGCTTGATTAAAGATGTTGGGAAACACCATACACAGGAGCAAATCTACTAATCAGTAAGAGATGCTTCATCATGCACTCTTGTTCCAGCCAGTGTTTATATGGATCAGTCATTCTCTCCCACTGAATTTGATGATGTTATCTAACTAATGGAAATGTCTCATTTCCAAAATATGGCTTGCGGTGTCTGAATGCACATGTAGCAGGAGATTTTTGCATGGCACAGGCATTAAGGATTGATACTAGTCAAAATAAACTATGTGTATAAGAAAAACTCTAAAATCAGAGAATGACAAGACTCAGAAGACCATGAGCATTTTATCTTTTTCCTTTGTCTCTTGCTCAGTATTTGTTGTTATTTTAGTATTAAAAGGGTACCATAAACAATCACATGCTATCAGTGAAAATGCAAGGGCCATGACTAAAAATCTGTGTTTACACTTTTCAGCTATCAGTCTTTAGAGAGCTGAGACATTCCCGTAAGTCTTTAAGTGCTAAAGTAAATGAGCTGAAGTTTGGGCAGTGGACCTTGTAGTGAAAGCATATTTGAACATATTCTTTGGGGGTTGCCTATTGTATTGTATTGTACTATTTTTTCTAGAGTTACATATCTGCAGAAAGGTTTGCAGCCTATGGTCTGGCAGTATACTGGAGGTCAGCAGACTGGTTTGGAGGAATCCATGAGACATAAGTAGGAGAAGTAAGCCTGATGTCAATAATCTTAAAATTACTCTACCACACTCAAAATGTCTTGGGGCTCTGCCAATCAACAAAGATTAGGCACCACTTAGAGCAGTTTCCTTAGATCACTTGTGCCTGTGGCAGGGTTTCTTTATGGCTGTGAGTTTTATACCTCAATAAATACTTCCCCAAATGGAGATATTTGTTGGAACAACTTCTGAGGTCTCTTGGGACCTGGAAGAATTATGGTCTCATTTGCTGTTCTCAGTGAAGGGAACAGAAACCGGTTCGAAGCAACTGAGGCTTTCAGTGTTTCCTAGAATGTAGCTGCTGGTGATCTGTGGGAGGTACAAGTAGTAAGCTGAACCAGGTCATGCTGTTAGTATTTGCAGTTTTAGATTTGGTGTGAAGACAGGGTAGTCCAATGGAAAATTTGAGAGGTTGACAGTGGCCCAGAATGTGTGGGAATTACTCATTCACTTAGTGGAAACCAGCATTGATTGACTGACTAATGATATTCTATTTAGTGTACCCTGTAATTAGCTCATTCACTTTTCACAAGTTAATTAGTAAGCTGTAGCCAATATTGACAGTGTTGGTGGATTGGATCGTACATACTTTTTCTCATGCAGGACTTCTGTATTTGTCACGTATCCCGAAAGATGGATAAAACGTGAGGTAGCTGCATAGACAAATTGAACCAGATCTTTAGCTGGTATAAGCAGGCTTAGCGCCATGAAATAACACAGGCATATTTAATTATACTGATGGAAGACCTCAGGAAGCAGATTGTGGAAGTCAGAGGCTGAGGCTAAGCAGTGTGTTGGGCAAATTTCTTTTATTAACCTGTACACAGGTATATCGCAGTCCTGTTGAGCTGCAGCATTTCTTGAAGTATAACCCAGAGGTTATACCTGTCAAAATGCAGTGCTTTTAAGAATTCACCTGCCTTTATGATAAATACGATTTAAATGCCAAAGGTAGTTAGATAGGTAAAATTTTATATGGCATCTTTTCACTGGAGAGGTGAGCCTGCAGATAGGTGTCAAGAGAAGGTAAGGATTGTCTTCCCTTATCTGAGAGCTCATTTTTTGTTTAGTGGCTTTGTTGGAATCACTTTACAGTAGCTACATATGAAATAAGATACTTTTCAGCATATGATCTGAATAAACAGATTACACAGTTTAATCATTTCAGTTCCTGACAATGTGTATTTCAGAACTGAAAGGCAAGAGAGATCAGGAGATTTGCAAAGCAGAGCAACAAGCTAGCATAGTCATGGTAATAAAGTTTTTTTTGTTAACAAGTAGCTAGTCCCCAAAATGAGAGTAACCTAATCTGCGTAACTTCCAGGGGGGCTTATTTGCCCTTCTTGCAAGCTTTTTGTTGCAGTCATAGCATTTTTTTATTACTACTTTCCCATCATTATTTCAATGAATATAACAACTTCCCATAAATTCAGGCCTCAGAACACAAATAGATTCAGCAGACATCCTCATTACTGCAGCATCCTTATCCATGGCTGAAATGCACAGTGCCTTGTCTATTGGTCTATGTTGTTTCATTCAAATCCTGTCGAAAAACTCTCAAAGAGCAGAAGATGCTGTAATACAAGAATGGGATCCCCTTTGGTGTTACCCCAGTCTAGTATCCCTCTTTACCTAATTTGGCCTGTTGTCTTACCTGTTGCCTCTTCTCACTGAAGATCATACTTCAGTTGTGTCGTTTTGCTTTAGAACTGTATCTTAAGCTGTAGCATCTTCTTTTTTACTAGTACCACAGTGTACTTGTGAAATGTAAATATTTCAGGTTTTTTGTGCATCCTCTCTGTGCTATCTAAAGATGTAACAAATAGTGTCTACTAAGGAGGCATCTTACAGCAGTGAAATCATGCAAGCTTAAAATACGCCAGGTGTCCTGTTTCTCTAACAGATCCTTTTAGCTGTAGTAACTAAGGTAGATTCAACAGCAGGGAAATCTCTATCATAACGGAACTTCCTTGGAGATTTGTTTTGACTGTAGCAACTGAGAGGACAGCTCACTAGGATTTACCTTCTAAATGGCATCTTGATGTAGCTAACTTGAGGACCTATCAACGTGAACAAGCCAGCTGGTCAGGACTGTCGGCCTCTCAGATGGTGTCTTGTCTCTGTTTTCCAGTGGAATTCTCAGTATTTCCGAGACTGCTGCAATATTTAATCAGTTGTATATCGGAAGTATTTCCTGTACATATGTTTCAGAAGACAAATAATTTTCAGTTTGCCTTCATCTTTTGATGAAATCCACAGGTGACACAACAAAGACAATGAACATGTCAGTGTATTTTTGAACATCATCTCTCTTATGTTTTTTGGAGCTTTATACAAGCTGAAGATCCTTGATTGTTGTTCCTACAAATTACTGCAATATAAATAAGACTATATTAAGACCAAATATTAGCTTTCATAACTCCTCCGTTGCCTGTGTGTGATTATGAGCACACTGTCTTTTCAGAAAATGCTAATAAAGAATTATAAATATATAATATGTTCCTACAACTGGGATATGTTTCTCTACTACTTTGTTTTCAATTTTCCGCTGAAAGAACATAGAATATCACTAAATTTGATGATTTTCAATACTTCACCTCAGTTATAGTTAATATTTCTGGAACACTAATATTCAAAAAAGTTTACACTTTAATCCGTAATGCATGACTCTCACTATCTTTTAATCGTCTGTCTTGTTTAAATGTTGTCGTATCCCTGGATATGATATAATATATGAATGTTTCAAAGAAACTGATGCCAGGCTGCCCTCTAGACACAGAAACTAGCTCAGTGAATGTGTATGAAGTGAGTGCTAGGATAGAAACAGCTGCAAGAGGGAGTAGGCGGTGTTCTGTTCACCTCATCACTTCTTGCCAGGGAGTGAACCTGGCTGGAAATGAATCTGAGACTTTCAAATCACTACTCTATGAGCTTTTAAATCTGTATCACCAGTGCCAAATGTTTCCATCATGATGCTGCTTTTAAGTTTACAGAGAATTGAACAGCAATTTATTCATTTCCAATGAACTCATAAAAATAAGCATTCATATATAAGCCTGAAGCAATAAAATCAGGCCTAAAATTCTGTAAGGTCTGAGAGAAGAGGCTAACTTCTCGGAATCATCTTACAAAATGTAATAGTAAATTATGGATTTGTTTTAACACCGTATAGAATATACAAATATAACAGAGTATAAAATATAATATCTAGGAAATACATGATCCTTCATTAAAACTGTGAAAGGCTTTTAAGAGGAGATTCTGTGCAGCTATAATTTAACTTAGTTGTAATGGTTTCATTCCTGATGGTTGTTGTATGGCAAACCTCTTGCTGTACATAGAAATGAGCTATCCTTTGTAGGGAAGAAGGGATGATCATTAAGTACCATGTCAGGCATGTTTCTGGGGAGACATACTTGAATCCTTACTCTCTCAAACACCTTCTGTGACCTTTCCTGAGCCATCTAATCTTTGGTACCTTAGTTGTCTTTAACATAACGAAAATAGTCCTTCTTTACGGCACGGGAACTTTTCTGAGTCCTGAGATACTTTACTGGGAGGACAAAGGAGCTCTTACAATAAATTTATTTATCAGTTTGCATTTCCCTCCTGTGAATGACTCCATCAGCATGTTAGAGCAAAATTGTCGCTTCCCACATCACCCACTATCTCCACAGGGATTTTTACAGATATTATATGAAGGGGTAGCTACCATCCTGTATCCTGTGACTCTTTCTGTTGCTTTTGAATGGCAAGCACAAGACCTGGATGCCAAGTCACAAAGAAGATTGTCTAGCAGGAGCAGCTGGCTGCTTGGCAGATGCATCATCATAGCAGCTTTGAAGCTGCCCATGGGTCTGTCACATGTTTTAGCTACCAAGAGACTGCCTCGGCTTCTTTGTCCTTTATAGATGCCATTTTCTATTAAACGTTCTTTGGAATATTTTTATGTTGTGCATAAGCTCTTACTTTGTCGGTAGGGATTCAAAAGTTTCATTTTCATGTGGAAAGAAGGACTTCAATTTAAAAAAAAAAGTGCCGTAAGTAGTAGAAATGTTGATGCAAGATTATATGCATAAAGCAAAATATTCAGAGAATAGAAGTTCAATTTGAAAACAATTGCTAAGCTGTCATATGAATTTATCTTTTAAAAACAGGAAACAAAATAAAATAGCAATCATGTCTAGTACTCAGCATGTACTGAAAAGCAGGCACCTGCACAGATCTCAAGCTGGTTTCTAGAAAATTTAGAATCATGCTTTAAAAATGAGGCTACTTTGATTTTACAGAGTAAGTATGTTTCTGCAACTGATTTATTGATTACAAATAATTAGTAAACAAATATGTTATTTGACTTTGCTTTCAAACAAAGAGAAAGCAGGAGAGCAATGTCAGTATGTTTAAGCCCAACTAAAGCTTTCTACTTCAGTTCATATGCTATTATTTTAAAGTAGTTCATAGCTTCTGTCTGATTTGTCAAAAATTACTTAGAAATGTGTCATACACTTTTTACACTATAGTTTTCATCCTTCAAGTAGCTTTGGACAAAAAAATACAAAATATTTATTTGTAGTGTAAGCCGTTTATGAAATACATTGTCTTGTAAAGGTTTTGAGACTATGTTTTCCTAATGGACATGAAGTGTTGTTTATGCACTTTCATTTTCATTTCAGATGTTTTTCTGTCAGTTCTTAGTTCTAAATACAAAATCAGCATAAAAAATATCAAGTGTTCCTTTTTTTTATTATATTCTCAAAGAGAAGAGAAATAGAAGTTGTTTACATGAGCTCAGAAATTTAGTAGCTGTGGAGGAGCACAGGTTGAGAACACAGGTAATTTCATTGGGTACCTGGCTGTTAATTTGTCTAAAGAGTTAATACCAAGATTTCTATGTAGGTTCCATTGGCTTAATTTCAACATATATGCTCATCTAATAGTGGGCATTGTTGATGAAAAAAAGAAAGATTGATCCATCAGAGTTTGACCCCTATTGTTTAACTATGATTAATCCTGCCTGTCCATATATTAGTTCAAGAGCCCATTTTCAAACTGATTTGGTCCTTTTCAATAGATTCCCAGCATTGCCATCTGAATGTTCCAGAAACTCAGATTAAGGTCTGTATAACAGAGTTAAACTTCAAAAATGGGTAAAGGTTTCAAGATGGGGGGTTGCTGAATGCCATTTCTGGAACTGAGGTAGGAACTGGGAAGTCATGTGGTAAAATGGCATTTCTTTGCAAGGAATAGCACTAATAGCAATAAGAGAAGAGGAGGTTTATGACCAGTGATATTGCTGAGAGCAAATGCATTCTATATTGCTTCTGAATTAGGCCAAAGTAGAATTCACCTACCCTTGCTATTGTGTCACTTCCTCTGCCAGCTTGGCCAACCAAATATATATGTTATAAAAGAATATACAAGGAATGTGTTGGGTGAAAGTGAGGTATAGGAGGGACAACTTACTTGGGAAAGGTGCCAGATGAAGAAGAGAAGCAGGCTTTTTCTCTGTGTATCATTTCTCTGTGGCCACCAAATGCTGGATTAAGGATGGGCTTTTTTTTTGTCTGTAACATAAATGACAAATTCTGTATGTCTTTTTCCTGGTTTTGAGCAGTAGCAGACCTCATATCACCCGAGGCCAAGAGATAGTAGAAGGGAAAACTGAGGAGTCTTCTCTTCTAATTTTTTTCTCACAGACAAAAATGGAAGATGAGAAAAAGCACTGCCTGTGTCAGGCCCAGATAGCAGAACTTCACTGCTTATTCCCCAGAAGAAGGAGAATCATGGCATGTGCATTTTTAACCCAAATTCCCACCATATGTATGTCCTGTTTTTTGTGAGAATTTGGTGGTTGTATTTGTTTTTCTTCTGGCTTGTAAGATGGCTCTTAACAACAGAGGTTGGAAGATGGGACTTCCCAATTTTTGTCTCATTTCTATTCCTCTCTAACCGTTTCCTTGGAGATGTTCCAAAAAAGGAATATTAAACCATCCTAGTGTACTGAATTCAGATGGAGCTCCTTCCTCAGACATGAGTCCCATCGGAGGGGCTCACAGGGAGGTTTCTGTGGCACTGACAGTTGAAATTAACATGTTTCAGAAGTACTTACAATTCATATGCTTCATGTTAGTCAGAAGATCCTGCATTAAGGGAAGAACGGAAGGAAAATCTTTTGCAGATAAATGAGTGGCCTACAATGTGTTTTCTCTTCAGTTCATTTTTGCTACTCTTATTTTTTAATCTTCTGATCTTGAATCTTGATCTCTGCTAATCCTAAAAAAATGACCAAAGTGATTATTTGAAATGGTACACAAGAAAGTCTGTTAATTGCTGTTTAATCCATCTGTCTATACAGCTACCTTGCCCCTTCAGAATTCATCCTAAATGATGTATTTTAAGTATTATCAAAAGGAATTATCCATACCAACACTGAATTTGTGATCAGCAGGCAATGATTCTTGTTATAAGTTTACTTTACATCTTCCTTTTTAAGTGCATGACAAAAGGGTATTGTTCTCAATTACCTGTGATGTTACTGAGTAGAGGTGAAATGTTCTCAGTTTGAACTTGTTAATAAAAAGTAAACAGGCTTATTGCAAATGACTTTATTGTCTTTTTCCTTGTAGTTGGCATATGTGAATTACGTTCACAGGAGCCTGGTTTAGGTTTATCATGTATAGATAACAGAATGACCTTATATATGAACTACAGGTATGAGCACTGTTATTGACAGTACTCCTTATGATTTTGTGCCAAGTGTATTTAGGAATATGGAAAACTACATGGATTGCTAACAGAAAGGTGGCTTAGTTGATATCTTGCTTGATATTCCTTTTGGGATCTGAAAGTGATTTTGAAATACCACAGCTTGTAGGAGTCACAAGTGCTGTTGTTTGGCATTTCTGCTGCAAATTTTGCCTTTGCTTTCACATCTATCTGAGGTCAGTGAAACTGCACCAATGTCAAGAAGGTATGGGAGGATCCCAGCTTTGCATCTTTGTCCTATGTTTAATTTTTCAATGAATATAGATCCACATCTCTAGGGCACACTTAGTTACCAGTAGTGAAGCAGTCAGCATCACCTCACTAACAATGGATTCTGTGGGTATTCAGATAAGGTTGCAAAGAGCCCCAGTAGAAGAAAGTAGACCAGGTATACAAAATAGTGAAATATTCTCTGAGTTATGTATCATTAAAACCTTTTCAGAAATCAGTATGTCTGCTATAATTGTATATTGACTCTCAAGAGGTTTTGGCACAGAAGAATTCTGAATTTATGTTCAGAGTCATAAATTTCTTGCTAAGCCTTAGGCTGAAATCTTTCTTATAGAAGTATGATTTCTGTTGTAGATGAACAGTGGAACACTTTATAAAGCACTCGGTTTGTAATGAACCTGGTTGCCTTGAAAACAAATAAAAACTATTTTAAGAGCTTTCTCTCTGAACATGTAAGGCAGACTCTTCTCTGCTTGTGACTCTTCCTATTTAGGAGTTCTTTCCTTCAGCAGCAAGCAAAGAAAATAGGAAGCAACTTCCCTCTGTTAATGCACCTTTCTCTTCTCATTGCTTCTTTTTCTTCCCTACATATCCTGTTAATGTTTTTAATATAGTGGGGTAATGATTGCATGTCATACTTTACCATAGATGGATAGAATCTGGGTATATTATAGTGGTGAAAATAGATACTCTAGTAACTACTGCTACTACCTGCACTTAGGAGACCTTCTTAGCTTACCTGTACCTTTCTTTGATGGCAGATAGGCTGAAAATTGCTAGTCTGGAAACCCACCAAAAGTGAATTTTTGGCTTTTTTCTGAATTTAAAAAAAAAAAAAAAAAGAAGAGAGAATGGGAATATTCCCTCTTTTGTTGGGGTTGTTACTGATTTGTATTCTATCTGTCCAACAACGTGAATCCTAGTATCAGTATAAACTTGATTTTGACTGTGAATTACAAGATTTTAATTAGGTGAGGTGGTTGTAAACTGCTGATTCTTTCCTCCAATGAGAAGTGGTGCTTAAATAAAACTGTTAAAGCAGACAACTTCTAACGCCATTGTACCAGAGAAAGCTTTCCAGGCATAGCACATTGTGTTTAGTATCACTTTAGAATTCTATAAATCTTTGATCAGCTTTTATTTAATCTTTGTCTAAATTGGAAGATAGCGATGGTCCCTTAAGATTTTGTATGGAATTGAATGAAATTTAATAAGGCGCCTGACAGTTATTTGATTGTGATTCGTAGCACTTTCATTTTACAGGCTTAAGCAATACTGACCTCAAAAGGACTGTCATTCAGACTAGGTGGAGGGCGGGGAAATAAAATATTTTATTCTTCTTTGTTCCAGTCCTTTTTACGTGATAAGCCCTTAATAAAGGTTGAAATAAAGTCCTTGCCAATTCTTAGACCAGTTCTCTGTTCAGAGATAGTGGATTCATTTCTGGAACATTTTAGAGTAGGAAATGCAAAACAAGACAACATCTAAATGGCTTTCACATTGACAACCTTGACAGACTGTATAAATTTGGAGTAGAAAAGAGCTAGGGGATGAGATGACATGGGTTGTTTCTCAGGGGACCACCTGAGAAATTTTGAAGGTCCCCAGAACAGACTGTGGGTTACCCTGAACTACAGGAGGTCCTCCTACCCGCTCAAGCAGAAATTGTATGTTTTGAAATGATGCGTCCAATTACTTCAGCTTGATGCACAACACAAATAGCTGAGAGAATAAACCCAATCTCTTGAAAAGTTTGCATTTATGTCTTTTAGAGCTGCCTTTCTCACCGACTCATGTAGATGCCATCTCGATTATTAAAGCACAATTGCATTAGTGACAAGCTGCTTCCCTCAATTAGTTTTGACACAAGGTAATTTTATGGCTTTAAGTATACTTATCTTTGACTTCTGATGGATTTACCTGTGTCCTTGTTTACTACCTAAACCACCTTTTCTCTTCTTTTTACATTTGTATAATGCACTGTTCGCGTGTTTCCATTTTGATCACAGTTATGTATTATTGTTTATTATTTGCATTACACTAATATCTAAATGTCAAGGCTCCATGGCATTACACAGTAAAATGTATTAAGTATCTTTTTAAATCATTCAGAGATACTGCTGCAATGTCACTGCGCTTACAAGAGTTTGGTTCAATAACAATGAACAGTTTATTTTCTGTTTGTAGGTGAAGTAATGAAAGAAAGAGCAAGAAGAATGGAAAATGAGTGGAAAGAGTTAGTTTTGAGCAGAGATTTAATTGGAATCTGTGATTGAGTACTTGATATTGCACTGGCTTGAAATAGAGGAACTTCACTGAATATCATGAGGGCATGTAAGGATCTTTATGAAGCAAAACTACTGTAGGAGCATAAAAACTGCCATCTGGCCCAAATTTTAGCTACTCCAATACCTAATCTCTGACAGTAGCTGCTGTGATAGTGTGATAGGCAGATAACCTGCCCTGCGAAATTTTCATCCTAATCTCTAACAGTAGTTAACTTAAATTTATGAGATATAATATCCTTTATAAAACACATGCTTGGGAGCTGATCCTGGCATACTGGACAAAGAAGATACTTTCAGAAAATATTTGGACAGGTTATTTACATTTGTTTGCCTATACTTACCTATATCTTATACTGGCTTTTTTTAAAGCATGGGAGACAGAAAAACACAGTATCAGTATTCAAGGCTGGAATACCTTTCATTCTGGGTACAGTTCTGGAATAAGGTTCCCATTTAGTGAGTGTTTCTCTTACTGTTAACATTAATAACATGAACAGTTCTATTCAGCTCAATTTGACCTCTCCAATAGTTAGGACGGTACACAAGTACCATCATTAGGTGCTTTTTGTGTACACTTGGAATAGTCACTTTAAGTAAGATTTTCAGTGCTACTTAGCTGACTGGAAGCCTGCTTTTAAAAGTGATCTGGACACTTCTAGATGGTTTGGAAAGCTTTTAAGTGCCAGTAAACGAAGATAAGTAAAAAGGAAAAATTTCTAAAATGCCTCTGTAACTTTGGAAATCTGGAGCTTGGAAACTAATAGTGGGAAATATCAACATAATAGAAAATAGGTGCAGAAGGAGCCTGAAGTGGTCATCTGGTGCATTGCCCCCATCCCCAAGTAGGATCAGCTCTGTGTAAACAATTCCTGGTTATAGATCATCTAATTTGTTCTTGAATTTCCGGTGTTAGAGGCTGTACCGCCTGTCCATGAAGTTCATTCTTGTAGTTTATCAGCCCTTTTGTGAGAGTGGTATTGTCCTCCCTCCTCTTTGTTGCTATTTAAGCTCATTGTTTATTGTCCTATTCCAAGTGCGTGTGGAGAATAACTGTCCTTTTTTCCTCATGAAATGTTTCTTCATGTGTTTGAAGGCAGTTATTGTATTGCTGTCTTTCAATGTCCTTTTTCTCTAGTCTTAACCCTTCTTTCAACCTTTCTTCACAGGTTATGTTTTCTAGATCTCTGATCACTGAGAAGCTTTTGGCAATGTTATCTTAAGTTACCTTTGAAAGTAAACTTTGAACGCCTTCATGTTTGTCTTTTGCCTTATCTTCTTCAGTTTAATGACATTAAAGTATACATTGTGCTACTAGTGGAGTTGAAATGATACCTACATATCTAGCTAGTTAAATTGGAAAACTGTAATCCAAAGATTATAACCAGGTGACAATACCTGTAAACAGACTGTGCTAAATTTTGCATGCTTTTTGTTGAGAATGCAAACAACTTATAAACTAAAAAAAAAAGCATAAATCCTGCCCTCCAGGAAACAGTGGAGAAAAGTTTTACTGAGGCAAAACTATTACGCTGTCTAACCAATTTTAGGTTTTCATATCCACAGTGACTGCAGTACCACACAACCTAGATTATGTCATTACTGAATAGAGATGCAGGATGGACATAGGAATAACAAAGAAATAAATGGAAGAGGAGAGATTTACTACAGCGCATGACAACCAGCAACTTGCGTGTTCTCAATGGGAACTGCTGTGACCATATTGCTTTTGTGAACCTGACCGAGAAAGGATGACAGTAGCAGTCTTACAGAGTTGAAAGCCTGTCTGATAATGGCTTTGGTTCTTTATGGGATCAGAGGAAATGCTGTCATTTTTAAGTAGTGTTTTAGCAACATAGACTGTACTGGATTAGAAGCTGGAATTCTGTTGCTGGCTTTCTGTTGCCATAGGTCTGCTTTACTATCAAATGGCCCAGAAATTCTGCAGTCTTTCAAGTAAACCTGGCCAGTGTTTTCTTTTGACTCTTCTTTAAGTGGAATGATATTGCTAGAGAAAGCATTTAGAAGAACAGTTTCTAATTCAAGGGTTTCAGAAGGTCTGTTTAAAGCATCTGTTCCGTTTGAAAGGATTTCTGTGCCTGATTTCCCTTGCAACACTTTGAAAATGTACCCGACTTGTTAAAAACTTGTCCTCACCTCTGTTTTGATGCTTGCTGCATGTGCTTTTTTTTCAGGGCTATGCTGCTTCTCTGTGGGCTATGGTTCTTCTTTGCAGAAGTGGACTGCCACTCTGTAATTCCCCAGACTACCTCTGTACATTTGTACATCAAACCCATCTGTAGGCTTCCAGATTGCCTGTATTTTGGGCAGTGTTTCCAACTGATCGTAAATGACCATAAGTTTTTTTGCATATCTGACGTGAAAATCAACCATTTACTTTCTATTTCAGTGAGGAGGCAACCTAAGACTAAAATTCAGCAACACAAGGAGGTGTATTGCACTTCACAAGGAAATTCACCTAGTAGTAACTCAAAGGAAGACAAATGCTTAGCTGGTGCCATGTCTTGCAAGGTTGTTCTTCTTCCTCAGGAGTCTATTCCTGACAAAACTTGATTCTACCTAGCTAATAGCTGAGCAAATTTGGAACTCATATCATGATAGGCCATCATATTTTGAATTAAATTAATTCTGAAGTCTCAGTGTTCTGGAAACTGAATTCAGTTCTCCTTTTCAGTGGTGTTCTTTCAGAACTGTGAGTATTTAGCTGTGTTCCTGATCCAGAGAAACTCTACGTTAGATCTGTAAATATGCACACCTGATTGCCAATAACATTAATAGGAATTGCACCTGTATTCATAGGAGAGAATAGAAGTCTTTGTGCCTTCAGGTTTGCTATCTCTTAACAACAGTAATGATGCTTTGAGGGCAGTATTACTTTAAGAACAGAGCCCATTTAATTTGCTTGGACTTTGAAATCTTCTGATAGAGAATAATTGCCTGACACACAGCTCCTAGGAGGTGAATTTAAATGAAAGACATTTTCGAAGCTGCAAAGCAAAATTACTAAATGCCTGATTAAAAGATCTGTGTCACTGGTACTGCTTCATTATGAGAACTCTCTTAAAAATTTTGTATCAACACTTGCCTTTCACAGTCCACAGCCTGATGCCTATTAAGACACAGAACAAACTATGTCTTCTTACTTGATATAGAATGGAATATAGATCAATAATGATCTATGTTTGTAGCCGTACCAGGAAGCTACTGTGCAGGAAGACAGCATCTGTGGCGTGGCCCTGGGAAAGCACTGCATGATCCTTCTTGGGTGTAGATGACTGAAGTAGCCAGCTTCTCTTTTCAGTGCTGCAGGAATATATTCTAGTTGTTGGGTTTTTTTTCCTTCCCCTAAAAATGCAGAATATAAAAGACTATGACATTTCAATTTTCAAATAAAGGAGAAGAAAAATGGCCAAGCATAAATTGTAAATGAGGAAGTGTTTTCTGCACAGGAAAATGACTTTTGCCATCAGGGTCATCTCTGAAGAGACATAATGAGGATTTTGCTTATTTACTCTTACTTACTCTGTTTTTGTTGCAGTCTACCAAGCAACCGATTTTTGTTGCCACCTTGTATGGTTATTCTTAAGGTAAGCCTCTGAATGTTTGAGACATATAAGGACAGCAAAAAGTCCAAGGCCTGATCCATCATCGCACTTATGTCTATTTAATTTTGGGATAATCAAGGATATCCAAATTTGGGATTATGAATGAATAATTAGACTCAACATCCATTTCAGAGGTTAACCATTTAGAAGTTAGGTTGAATTCCTCTTATAATAGAGTTTTCAAGGCTAAAGAGTTGCACTGAAGTAATGAAATTTCAAATGAAGAGTTAATTAATGGTCACACATAAAAATAATATTTTAGCAATCAAATAAACATGATTTTGGTCTCCATAGTTGTGTTAATTTATAGTGAAGAAAGATCAGTTTATAACAGCATGTGCAATTCGTATACTTAATTTCTGATAATCTCTACAGAATCTCAGTTGAATGTTTCACTGTGTGTATTTTGACTGAAAAACTGGCTAATTAACATGAACTATACGAGATTGCTATGCCTGATTCCATTTCCTAGTTTTCTTCTGAACCCTTTTTAGTAGGGGGAAAGGGAACTGTGTTATCAGAAAGCAGTAGGATTTTTTTTTATAGTATTGCACAGCTTTTTGTAATGTGACATTTTACAGCAACCTCATTATATTCAACTCTACCATGTGTTGCTCAACCATGAGCTTGATGGCTTCATGGAGCATGGGGTGAGTTTAATTCCTCTTTCTAAAGGAGATGCATCTTGCTCCACTGATTGTTTTCTGGACTTTAAAAGACGCAACTTTACAAAACATTCTACAGCTCCTACTCAGGGAAAATAGAAAGTGGCTCAGTGAAAGACTGCAGTGAAGGCCGTTATGAAGCAAGCCATGCTGTTATGGGTTAGAGAGCACCTCTCACTTCTTTAACCTTCTATTCCATTCATTTTTTGAATGAATAACTCCTAAAACCTCTGATATTTACATCTCAAAACAGCGCTGTTCACACTATGCTATCTTGACTTTCTTCTACATTTCTTCTCCTGTCATGACTATGTGTCTCTTTTATTGTAAGTTTTTCCAAATTGGCTTGTCCCTGTTAAAGTGAATTACTAGTTATAATCCAAAACAGGTACTGTGCTCTTTACTCCTGCTTGCTTGTAATTGCAGTTACTTGTTCAAAATCTCGAAGGTGCCACATAGCCAGCCCACTGACTGGTGGTATCCTCATGCTGGGAGGGTCCAGTTGAAAGAAATGAGGCAACTTCATATAAGCTGGTCTGGATTTAGCAGGTTGGAAATAAGCTGCAGTGACACTGATAGCAGTGATGTGAGAAGAAAGTTGGGCCAAACTTAGTGAAATGTCCAAAACACAGAAGTTCCCAGAAAGCATAATTGTGGTTAGAATATACACTTTGAAACATTTTTTGATATTTGAAATTTTACTGTATCACAGAATTTTTTCTCTGTGTGAAGAATAGTACAGTTGTTTGCTTGTTTATTTTAATGGCTTGGAAGAAGTTTACTACAGAAGTAGTGGGCCAGGGGACTGTAAGGTCTCTGGCTTTCATTGCCTCAGTCTACTCACAAGGACATAATTGAGCCACTTAACATACTCATGGGATCAGCATCTGGCATCTTCCCAAAGGCAGTTTCCATTGTCAAAAAAATGAAAAGTCAGAAAGGAGATAAAATAGCTCCATTTTATAGCATTTTAATTCCTAGATTTCCTTAGAGAATGACAGCATTTATTAAAACTACTTTAGTGTTTTTTCTCTTCTGCATTTTTCAAGGAAGGGGAATATCTTCCTTGCAAAGTGCATAACCACATCTCAGTATTTGTATTTAAAACAACAGAATTATTTATTTCAAGCTTGGCAATGCTGCAAGTTTTTTTGATGCTGTTCTGCCTTTGATGGGGAAATTGTCAGCTGAGGAAGGATTTGGTAAACAGTCTTTACGTATTAAGAAGCGGAGGCTTGCTTGCAGGCTTCCAGACCACTCTAAGAAGTCCTTCAATGAATAAGTCTATTAAATCAGTGAGACAGCTGATGAAGTAAGGTTCTACTTAGCATGAGTACGGGTGTCAGAATTTACCCCTTCAGAAAATCTAGATTTCCCTAATATTGTAATGCTCTGAGGAAATATTTCAGTTAAACTCTTTATTATATCCTAAGGTTTATCAGTAACTTCCGTGATGTTACAGAAATGGCATAATTCTTCATAATGGTACAATGCTAAAGTATTCCTATGATTTCTGTAATAATTTACTATGAGATCTGTCAGTTAGAAAGCTCTTCTTCCCAGACAGTAGATGTAAGGAGACCTATTTCCTCTAAGTTTTTTTATATATGCTTATTTTTGTAAACAATCCACAGCACATATTTCTTTGTGAACTGTAATGCTCATTCTCTCCTTCCTATGTGCCGTGGCTGTGAAGCGTCACAGATGGCGATGCTAGTACGCAATGTGTGCACAATAAGGGACAGGCCTGAAAAGCCTGATGGGCTTTGTAAGAGGTTCATAAAGCTCCAAGTGGACACGTACCTCCAGGCTTGAGCAGTTTTAATTAGTATTTGTCATAAGCAATTCTATGTCTTTGGATTTCTAAGGCAACTCTCTTTAATACAGTAAAAATGTGCTACGTTATGAAAATACCTGCTTATTTCTTCTTTCAGATGTCAGCATGTGCAGGCCTATTTTCA
>NW_009620262.1:18698-135444 GCF_000690535.1 Cariama cristata
AGAATACATTTGTCTGAGCTGTTCCTGTGAATTTAATACAAGTGTTCGTAAGAAGAAAGGTCTTTTTTAGGGTTATCTCTTGCACATATCCTGTCATATACAGATCTGTTACAGCTTTAAATCTCTTTAGAACTGTTAAAAAATCATCTGGTTTACACTCCTGCTATTCCTGCTTAATCAACGGAACTTACCCAGTTACAGTGACTGAGAATTCATCCTTTGTTTATGGAACTTACGTGATCAGAATTCAAGAGTTTTGAAAACTGCAATGTGTTGAAATGTGTTAATACTTGGGTTTTTTTGACAGTAATGAAAGGAATGCTTGTATTTCATTGGTTTTAAAGTAATCCAAATAACCAAGGTCCAGGTTTTACAGAAAGTCATTTGGAAGCATCAGTGACTCAGCGAATACCAGTACGTGTTATGGGCAGTTACTGAACAGATTGAAAATGTTTAAGGCTTCTTAATGGCAGGGAGCCATTCAGTTAGTATCTGATAGGCCGGGGTCTAATTCAGCAAACTGAAATCATTTTTTAAGTGTCTCTGAAATTTTTAAAAAGAGCAATTATCCCAGAAAATGTGATTTCAAAGGAAAATCTAATTTTTAATCTAATATATGTTCAGTTTGAAGTTTTTCAATGAGTTCCATTAGTGACTGTACTCTCAGAAAACATGTCTTGAGACAAGATACTAAACTTGAAGGACCATTGTTCTAGGAAATGCAGCAATACAGTGTTCATTGATACATATCTAGAGAATAATAGAAGATCATGTCATCTGCTTCTTCTCTGTTCTGAACTTGAAGGGAGAAATTAAGTCCATGCTACCACAGATCAGTTACTGAACCCTTAGAGGAAACTTGGTAATTAAATTAATATCTTAGATGGTATTTTGTTCAATATATCTCTACTTTTATTCCTTAATCTTTCAATCTGCCATTAAGTATTTAAAGCTATTTTAAGTCTCTACTTTGAAATTCTAAGCCGATTTCTTTTATAAATTATGTTAAGCACTCAGAGAGAGCACAGCAAGCTATGGAGAGAACGGGACCTATCATTTCTCAGTATGTCAAAAGGACTGAAACCCACTCTTGGATACTAATTCTTTTGCCACTTAGCACCTCTCCGTTTTATACTTCATCTGTAAACTGGCTCTAAGTAACACCTCTGACAGAAGGATGCAGTGAGAAAGTTAATAAACAGTGCACAGATCATCTGATTATTCACAGGATTTTATGAAATGCTGAGCATCTCCTTGCTTTGCAAATGAAGACCTCAGCGTTACTTCAGTCATATATTCATAACCAATACCTACTCTTAGTATTGCCCTCACTGGCACTGACCTGTGAGTGCAAACACACTAGTATGCTTTTTAACAGAAAAGATTGTGCATGATAACTTTGCAGCCCATCATAGCAAGCCCTGTATTTATTGAGAAATTGGCTGCTCTTTTGAAAATTTACTTTTCTGCATTTAAACTGCTCAACAGCAAGCAAACCCTGACTAAATGAATCAGGTGACATCGTTTGAAAGTAAAAGGCTCTTGCTCTGCTTGAGGGAAGATTTCTGTTCTTAACAGTAATTCTGGAAAGCCAAGTGTTCAGCTGCTGTCACTGCTGACTGGCTGGTCAAGGGATAAGAAGGCTGCACATAATGAGTTATGAACAAAACCAGAACTCCTAAACCATCAGTATCACATGGGATGAAATCTCCACTGTTACATACATACAGGGAAAATCCAGATGTCTCCCTTATGTAGAGATACCTTCTTCTGTCTACATTTTATCTGAGCCATGGTGAAGGGCCTGAGGAAGCTTCTTGTTTTGAACATTACCAGGGCTTTAAAGACTGTTTCTTTTCTGCTCACATCTAATTCTCTGCCTTCATTGTCTTCCCCCTTTTTGGACAAAGCAGATACTGAATGCATATAAATTATTTTCATCTCCTTTTTTTTGTTGATTTGCTTTATTTTGGGGAATGGCCCAGTGTCCTATGGACATTAGAACTGTAATACAGCTTTTCACCATGAATTAAAATGTTGCAGTATCTGTCTTAGAAACTCACAATTATTATCCTAATGTAGCACAGCCTGAAGCAAATTTATTTAGATAAAAAAAGATGTATTCTGGTATTGCTATCTCTTGCTCCCTTAAAACATGATTAATTACCCATCTTGTTGCAGGTTTTTAAAAATTAGGTGCTGCTAATATTCACAGACTTGCTTTTCTTTACTGCTATGAATTGCCCCATAGAAATCAGGCAAGTGGAATTGTTGCATTGGATCTCTGTGTATAGCTTTGCTGACAACAACAGTCCAGGAGCCTTTAAACTCAGGGTTATTGACTTTGAAAGGGACAAGAGTCTTCCTGATGTGGTTTGATTCCAGGATGGGCCCAGCAGTACTTCCCACTACTTATCTAAATTTTATTTTATTTTTTAATCTGAAAGTTCAGTGGAAATTAAAGTTTCTGTACCTCAAAAAGAGCTTTAAATCTTGACAGATTCTGTTTTTGACAACTGTGAAAACCCTATTGCCCTATCTTGGAGATTCCATGTGACAAATCCGTCATCATTTCTCTCTGGTTCTCTGGTATTGGCTGAACAGAGTCAAGATTTCTTGTCTGTAGCATGTTTCTCACCTGTAAAGTAATTCATAGCTACGCTGGTTTTATATGAGTAAGCAAAGCACTTGAATACGTAATTCTAAACATATACTCAGGCAAATGAAGGAAACTGTTACCCTGGAACGCACACTTCAAACATTAATCATAATTATTAATCACACGAAGTTTTTCTAGAAACTTGAACGTAAGTTGAGGTTTAGAGTAATTGTCACAGTAGCAGATATTCAGTGCATATAGTCAAGTAGATTTACATGAAATCATTCTGCAACAAATAAGTGTCTTGCAGTCTGATTTAATTTAGTTTCATGGCATCAAGTCATTCTGATTTTTTTAAAAAAAACATTATAATAAAAATGAGTAGTTTCGAGGTTATAGAAATCTCACTTTCTTTCTGAATTGCCTGAGAAGTTCTTTGCTGGAAGTTAACTGACAATTACAGATTCTTAGGATTTCTATAGTTCTTGAATGTATTTGTTATATACCATTAGTCACCAGGTGAAGCCCGTCAGTAATGGCAATACCCTTCAGTAATAGCTCGGGAGAATTTAACACTGATTGATGGCAGGTCACCTGGAATTGGTTGGCAGAATTTCCAATTTTCTGTTGGGAAATTGCTTATTTCTCTAAGTCTATTCCCATTTTTACAAGTGGACAGCAAGCTGAGATTATACATTATTATGTGTCTAACTATAAAATTGTGATGGATGGTGTCACACGTTTAGAGAGCTAAACGTTTCATTTAGGGCTGATTTTAAGAAAAAGGCTAAGTAACTTTAAAATATAAACTGTAACTTATCTTTGGCTTTTATTTGCTCATCTAGATTCAGAACAATATTCCTGCACCTTAACTAGTTTTAAATAGAGAATTACTTCCTTTGTTATCATTCTTTTAGTATTCAAAGGGTTATGATATCTTTGTTGTAAACATTTTTTCCGTTTCTAAGGTTTATCCAGGGACTGACTGATTGAGCAGATTAATGTTTTACTTTTACTTATGGGACCTCAGTTAAAATTCTGGCAAAACTGCATTGACAGAAAATCAAAGGCCATTCAGCAAGGCCTTCTTACAGTTCTTTTAAATCATAAGGGAGAGCAGCCAATATCAGCCAGCCATTTCCTGTTTCCAAAGGGATACATGTTAAAAGCAAGTACAGATTTTTTATTCCATTAGCGTACAATATGTATTATCTTTTTGAAACCTGGCTGAATTGTTTTGGAACAAAGAACCTATGCCCTACCATAATCTAATGGAAAATAGTGACCCTAGGAATAAAAGCTGATGCTGTAACTCAAACAAGAAGATATGTTATATATTTATGCCATTCTCAAAATAGAAGCAAAAGAAAATGGCTGTGGGTTGAAGACTTAAAGCCAAATTTTAGGAAAATAGGCATAACTAAAATGAGGCTGCCCGTGTAGAGCTCAGAGCTCCTTCTTAGATGACCAGGTCCCTATACAGTGCACAGCAAGAGCTAGGTGCCTTCAGATGGGATTCAAGATAAAAAAGAGATTGACTTGACAGCTATTCAGAGTTAGCCATTGAGATATGCCGAGTATAACAGTGGAGGTTACACATCTCACCATTGTTTACCTTCACCAATTAAGAATCTTATTTCATGTAGCTCCCTTCTGACCTAGTTAAACTTGCTTTCTTTCCTGCACTGTGGAATCACTTAAGCAAGATAGGGTAGGGGTGACCCTCCCCTGTTTTTAAGTAGCCTTAGCTTGGTCACTGGCATTTTCTGGAAGGTAATAAAGGTAACATTTCAGCCACTCTGACAGAAACTCTCTCACTGCTTCCAGAGTGTGTCAGTTACTGGACTGAGTATGAACCACCTCTCCTTTGACTGTATTTACAAAAAAGTGATCATTTCAATTTAATTCTATAGCTTACTTTCTTCTGCTGGTGTATGGTCTGCATATCCTGAATCTGCCAACAGGTTCCAGTGCCTCAGATGATTTTGAGCTCCTTGCTTCTAAAAGCCCGTCAGGAGCGGGCGTAGCTGAGTGCAGAGGTGCCTTAGCTGTGTAAACACTGGGGTAACTGGGCTCTCCCTGAGATGAATACAGGGAACTTCCTAAAAGTCACTTAAGATGTTGAGGTAACTACAGGCAGCACTGCTTCTTGCTTCAATATTTTGTTCTAAAAGCAAAAAATTTACTTACATTTCCCTTCAGGTATTTAATATCTTCTGTGGATCTGGTCTTCCTATCTGACAGCTCATCCTTGCACCAAGGTTACAGACTTAGTCTTATTTCAGTAGTTTAATGAGAAAGGGTGCCAAGGCGGAAGCAATGGGTACTCAAGGTAAATTAGGCCTCGCCTTTATGAACTTCAGTGCTGTAACAATTTGGCCCTACAAGACATCAAAGGTAAAGCAAGCTTTTTAGAAGCTAGTTCAAGTGCGCAAGAAAATCCCTATAGAAGATGAGAATTGGCAGTACTACTTCAGAGACTTTTATATTCCAAAATTTAATTAGATCTGCTCACCTAGAACTGTTGGAAATATGTTTACTGCTTTTAGATCTTTCTCTCTTATGAACTCCTATTACAAAGAAGCTATTAAATATCACACAATGTCAGATTCAGAAGTCTATCCTACTGGGAGCAGCCAAATGTATTATTTACTGTTTGTCTCAAATTATACTTATTGCACAAACAAATAGTGCCTTGTTTTCTTCTTGAACTAAAAATGCATTTAGGATCTGTCTTTATTTTCAGTCTACTCAATTTGCACTAGATGTTATCTCATTTTATTATATTGAAAATTAACTGATTCGGAATTGTTTTGTGTGCCTAAACTAGAATCTAAACAAACATCCTAATTATTGTTTCTAATCCTCTGAAAGTATGAAAACTAAATATGTTTCTACAACATTTGGAGTCATACAAGCATTGCTTTATTTTCTCAGACCTAAAAGCCAATACTTGCATAACTATTTGATGCTTTTTATCAGAAGCATTGGTGCACATCAGTGAGAACTTTCTACCACCTTGAAAATGACTTTTAGAATATTTCATTAGCAGACTGTCTTTCAGAACTCAAGTTGACATTCATGTTTCTTCACACCAGTCTTTCATCCACAAAACTCTTTGTTCTGCTGAACAGTTTCGAGACAATATGGGCAATCAAAAAAGCAAAGGCTTATGACCTATCTGCATCTTCCATTCCAACATTTGATCAGTCTTATTCAAATCTCATCTTTTAATACTCCTTTGAGAACTTTCTGAGAATTTTATTTCCTTTCTTTCATTATGATTATATTATTTCAAAAACTTCAAACTTAATGAAATGGTAGCTCTCTATAAAGTGAGAGGCGGACGCCATTGGTGGCTACACGTTTATCCATTTTCATCTCTTTCAATAGCCTACGTGAAAAGAATTTGAAATCTAGAATAGTGGGAAATGTCTTTTATATGTATATTTCACAGTCTGAGAGATTTGTGGTTACCTTTGCAGCTGTGCATTTTCTTCTTAAAATTAAAGCACAGGAGCAAGTTGCTTAGCAGTTGTAGGGAAGTAGAAAGCTGCCTGAAACCCATGAAATCAAACATAATGTATGCATTTAGAAAGACAAAGGTCTTTATTACCGATCAATATCTCTACCTCAAATAACATGACATTTCTTCAGACTTTGCCACTTACTGCTCTGCCAGCTGCCTGCATATTCATCTGTGTCCAAGTGAGTATTTGTGCTTTCCAAGTGGATTAACTGGATGCATAGAGTCTTCGTGGCCGCAAAAATAGGACTTCACTCACACAGTCACCTCACAACGAATTTTGGAGAAGCAAATTGTGTGGCTGGTTTAGGAAGGTAACCCGAGGATGAAAAACAAACCAACCCAGACACATTAAGTTAAGGCTGCTTTGGGGCCCTTAGTTTCCTTCTTTGTGTGCCAGCCATCTTGGTTCTCCAGCCTACGGCAATAACAATTAAGCATCCTTTTTTCCACATGACTGCTCTAAAAAATGAAGTCATTACAGTGTTGATATTAAATTTTGCATAATAAGGTTACTTCGCTGGAGTTATTACTGTTTTGGCTCCTGCTCTGAGATGCAGTGCTTCATTTCTGTGTGTAATACCTAAGTGGGCCAGATTCTCAGCTGGTGAAAATTTATGCCCCAGCAGGCAGTGAACCGATGAACTCTTTCCAATCACACAAATGCACACAAGCTTCATCAGCAACTACTTTTTTTCTTAGATTTTATCCTACAATGGGGAAAAAAATTTGTGTGCAGTGTCTGACAGAAAAAGTTTTATGTGCCACAGAAGTTCAACTGCTGATGAGTGGAATCTTCTCTGTCAGTAGTTGCATTTCACTACCAGGTAAAATCTTTTCTGTTAGCAGGCAGATAAAATCTGCTTTGGCAGTATCTGTGCTTCTGTGCAGGTAAAATGTTCTCCATCAGCAACTATAATTTCCAGTCAGATATAATTTTCTCTATCAGAAGTTGCCCCTGTGTGGGAAAACTTCAGAAGCTATTTCACAAAGCTCTCACTCCTATTGACACAAACTATTAAAAACATTAAAACACTCATAAAAAGCTATAAAATTAATTCTCCAAAATATTGTTAAATGAAACATTTCTGCTTCTGCCTGTAATGTTCTTGATGTCAAACTTCAAAAGCCAGGAAAAAAAAACTTAAGCCACATTTTATTCCTTTTTTCCCCCCACCCACAAACATACATTTTATCTGTGCTGCAACTACATTTACCACAGATAGTACTGGATGTACTTATTTCTCTCTTTGTGATCATAAAGAGTTGCCTGTAGAAGACTTTTGTCTATAATGATGATGTATTTCTTTTTATTCTTGTTATAGAGGATCATTTCTGTGTGTTCACTGCCAGGATTATTCACAGAATATGGTAATGCTTCCTTTGTCATTCACTGATTACTGATCACACCTCAACTTCTGTCTATCACAGACAATGAAAAAGGAAATGCATCATTGTTACTTTTACTTAATAAATTAGATAGTCAATTTTAACAAACATTTTAGGGAAGTAATGGGCTTAAATGTTGATGAAACAGCCCCTAGAACTGTAGCAGCTAATGGACTGACAAGTACTTGCACAGTGCCTCCAGTATATTAAATAGGTTAAACAAATTAAATGAATTACCACATCACTGACTCCCATGCTACTTGTGAAATAATAAATGCCATTTAAAGCAATGTGTACACATCAATATGCAATCTGAATAGGCATTGTCATTCGTGATCTACAGGGCATTGCTGGAACAGCCTGCTTTGTTGTGCTATGAAACAGTAAGAATACTTTTCCAAATGCACTGTAATATTCAGACTGGTATGAACAATACAAACTTAAGATCCTATCAATCTCTTCACTGTTCCTCATTTAACTTGCAAGATATCCATCTGTTGGTGATGGAATCTGTCAAACCGGAATCTGTTGTTAATTTGGAGTTACCTGCTGCTTTGTCAGATGTCACGAAGGGACTGACTCCTGAAAAGCTTATGCCCTTTTTGCAGTTGTATCAGATAGAAGTAGTACTGTCCTTTCCCTTGTAGACAGAAAGAGACTATTGGCGACAATCACTATATAGTTAACAGTAGCAACTGTAGTCTGAGCTCTTCAGAATTAAGCATGCTGCGTAATGTATGAAGCATACTGTGTAATGTATAATACTAAGTGTTCTAACTCCTCTAATTAATTTAACCTCCCGTGGCTAGGGGCCATGGGTTAGTGCCCTTTTTTCAGTCTACCAGCTCTTCAATAAACAAACAAACAAAGAAGAATCCCAAAACCAAAAAGAAGCAGAAAAATACTTTTCCTCTGAGTTGCTTGTGTTGAAATAATTTCTCACTGTTAGGGTCCTAAAGGACATTCTGAAGAAAAAATATTTGGAAACCAGTCCCCACTGTAAAGGGGGTTATATAGGTCAATTGTTTTCCTCCTAAATCTCTTTTATGCCTATATGATTCCTTTTATTCATGAAGAGAAGCTGCAGATATCTCTTCTTTTTTGAGTAAATGAAAAAATATCTATAAACATTCTTTTTAGCTGGTCCTTCTAAGAAACTTGTGATAGCATTGGTACTTCTACACTTTTGAACTCTAAACAGACGGTGGGTTTTTTTCTTTGTTTCAACCCCATACAAATACTGTTTCTTTGCTACTATTTCTTGCATTAGCAATTCTTTTTCCATAGGTAAACAGCATTTAGTGGTACTTAGCAGACAGTTTAG
The DNA here is from genome assembly GCF_000690535.1 of Cariama cristata. NCBI lineage: Eukaryota > Metazoa > Chordata > Aves > Cariamiformes > Cariamidae > Cariama > Cariama cristata. The sequence goes on from NW_009620262.1 coordinate 27,537, forward strand.
CCTGGGAACTTGGAGATTTACGGTGTCCTGTTCTTTCACTGGCTCAGAAATCTGGTCTTGCAATTACATATCATCATCAATATATTTTTCTTCTATTGGTGATAAGTACAGCCTTGATTACTTCATCTACAGTGCTAGAAAATTAAGTTAGAACTTCTCATTATACTGCTGAAAATTCAGGCAGGAGGAAGAGTATTCTAGGTAATACTATCATTGGAGAAACTGTAAACAATCTTACCCAAGGAGAATAAAGTCTTCTTGAAGTACTAAGTGCAGTGCCAGTATAACCTTTCTAAACTACTTAAAGATTTCTTCATGCTGAAAAACTAAGCTTCCCAAAAACCCCACCTTCTTTGTAGTAGTAAGGAAGGGGAAATGAAAGGCACAGCACAGAAAAGAATTTCTAATAGGGTTACTTTATGACTGTAACTTGCTTGTGAAAGATGCATAGTTCAGGTTTGCAAACAAGAATGAACTGGCAAGGTTTTCCCCCCTGCCCAAAAGTTAAATCTTAAATTGTTGCGATCACAACTTTCAAAAGTGAACATAAGCTAGCAATATTTAAGAGGAGCTAAACAGCTAATTCTGAAGGTGATATCTCTTTACAACCTTAAAAATTAAATAATCAAAATTACTGGTTACTTTGGACAAACTATCAATATAATATATTGATAAAGACGTTAGGGAATTACAATGGAATACTTAAAAACTAAATGAGTCTGTTGTCCCAAATGTATTATCATTTAACAAGCTTATTAAATATCACTATTTTAACAATTAATAGAAACCTGTCTTGCTGTAGGCTATTTTGATAGCTGTTAATTAAGTATCTACAAATTCCTTACAAAGTCCATGTGCTACTAAGAATGAGATTAGGCATTTCTTGCTTATGTAATTTTGAGCTAATTACAAGACTATTAGATTTATCTTCTAAATGCTCAGTAAGTTCTCTTTTAACAGTCATCTTATATTTAATTAAAAAGCAGTATCTGGCTTGCTAAATTTGAATTAAATGCTTTCTGAAGACACTAAATTAAAAAGTGTTAGTAACATTTTACCAGTGAATAAAAGACTGTACAGATATTTTCACAATTCAGGGTAGTTATTCAGAAAGCAAATAAACAGACGGATTTTCAAAGGCCTTGACTTCCATGAGCTCTTTAGAAAATTTTTGAAATAGAAAAGGATACTGACTGCTACTCTTAATCAAAACTGAATTGTCAAAAGCATGCATGGAAGGCATGTGAAAATTTAATGGAAAAGACTGTTTCATTTTATAAGGGTTAGTAAAAGAAGAGCTACCACAACTGAAGTAATAGTTAAATACTTGGTTATGAACAGTCAGAAAATTTGTTTTCTTTGGCTGATAAGAATGGAAAAAACCTCATTAAGTTTTGCGTGCCTCAGAGAATATTGACAGTATTAGCATCATACATGATTAGATGTTTAAAAATATTTAGGGATCTGAAGCTGAGAGATTCCAAAGTGTCTTATTCTCAGTTAAATTATTTACTCTAAAGGCAGAAAAATTATTTTCAAAGAATAACAATGTTGTATTTGCATGTGATTTTATTTCTTTTATGGTCCTGTAGAGCATTGTCCATATTAAGGCATTTTTCCTGCCTCTTTTCCTCCGCCAACCTGAATTTAAAAATATATGTTAAGGGTTGAGGTTTTCTAAGAAAATTACTGCCTTGTACACCCTGCTGTAAAAATGACAGTAAAAAAGTACTGTCAAGTGAAACTAAGTTTTGCCCTTTGATTTCAAAAGAACCAGTAGTGGTAGGGACACTGTTAGGTTTTCTGAGAATGAGTTTTAATGCTTAAACACTACTCATGTGAAAATCCCCTGTCCATATATATTCATGACAAGTTCCTTCTGCTTAGTCAGTGTCATGGAAAGTCAGAGCGTTTTTGAATATGAAGAGAAAGGCTTAACTGGAAGAACAGAATACTAGATAACTATGCTCTTTGAATCATGGAAACTTAGTAGCTGAGAAGTGTAAAGAAATAGAAAATTAGGGCTGGAAGGAACTCAGGAAGTCATCTTATTTCACTCTCTTTCTTTGTTATTCTTGATAAGTGGTTGGCCGTCCTGTTTTATATACCTCCAAAGGTGGAAGTACTATACTCTCCTCTGGCAATTTATTTCATCGTTTCACTGTCCTTACCGCACAAAAGCTTTTCTAAGGTCTAGCCTGAACATTGTGATGCAATATGAGCCCACTACTTCTTGTTTCCTCTTTCACAGATGTACTTGACAAATCATTCTCTTGTTCTTCCTCGAAGTTGGCTTTTACATATGAAGGCTGTTACTATATTCTGCCTCACCCTTCTCCTCTTCAGGCTAAAGTACCCCAATTGATTCCATTTTCCTGAAAAGTGAGGTTCTCTGTATTTCTAATTATTCTTCTTGTGCTGCTTTAGTTCTTGCCATACTGCCATCCTGTGCCCAGTACAGTACTTTAGCTAAAATCTTAGCACTGCTAAAAGAATCGGAGTACTACTTGTGTCTTGCAGCCTATATTCGTCCTCCTGTGGCATGATTTTCATAACAGCATGTTATTATTGACTCGTATTCGGATTATGATCCAGTAAACACTCCTCGATTTTCTGCAGAACTTTCTCTCAGCTAGCAGTTTCCTACCTTGCATGACTCTTTCTCCTCCTTGTGTGCAGAGGTTTGTTCTCATTCCTAAACAATTGCACTTTGCTTTGGAACATTTCTCCAGTTTGGTATTACCATTTTTATTCCTCCAGCAGATTTGCAGTCCCTTCCACCCCAGTTTTAAGTGCAAATTTAATGCCCGCTGCATTAGCCAAGTCATTAATTTGAAATTATTTCATGATACCGGATACAAAGCAGATTGCTATGGAGACTCACCTGAAATATCCTTGCAGTAAGGCCATGAAATATTTATAACTAATCTCAGGCTAAAGTTCTCATTCTGTTTTCCCTCCCCTTGTAATTGTTTCATCTATAGGATGCTTCTGCAGGGTTAGGAAATGTTGTGTGAAGCAATGTCAGAAGCTTCAAGGGAACCAGTATGAACATGTTGTCTTCTTTAAAATTCTGGTGTATTAGCTCTTTCAATTTAATTTTTCTTTTTTTCTTTTGAATCTTATTCCTGTGAGGAAGAAAAGAAACTGCCGCCTTCTGCCTTACAACTGCCTTCTAGCAGTACCTCCTGTAATGGCAATGGTATTCTTGAAGCAAGCCCAACACTGTTGGTTATGTGGCATCTCTGCTTCATTCTTACCATTTTTAATTTCACCAGTGCAGGTGCAGCTTAGGCCTTGAAAATATGAATTACTTTACACATCAGACTTCGACAACATCAAGAAATCCATCATTTGCCTAAAAAAATTTGAACTCTTAACTTGATGTACAGGTTTACAGCTAAACGTTTCAAAGTGCCAGGCATACAAGGATAAGTTCAGTGTCTTCAGCGTGACACAGCAAGCAACAGGCTTAACAGTGACTAACATAGACTTATGCTAATCAGGTATATCCATAAACTTAGAAGTTATAATGTCTTTGTTACAGCCTTGCAGCTAAGTGCAGTAGCCACTCTAAGGGTGTATCGTTAAAGACAAGCATTGTCTCAATTACAAGGTGAAGATAACAAAAAACTCTTTATATTTTCTTTATTTCTGTCTAGCTGTGCATGTGTTTTCCATCTTTCAACTGTACTCTTTTCATCTGATTTATTTCTTCACATTAAATCTTATCACAAATCATGAATTGTTCTCACTTAATGTTTATTACTGCAGATAACTGTTATCTCTCACAGTCTTGTTGGCTTTATCTGTATCTTTGTGCATTTCAGTGCCTCCTTTGATTATTTCATTTTAAGGTACTTTACTCCTGCCTCTCTACAGTAACAAAGGTATGCAGTCTGCGCATACTCCTAACAAATCTAGTAGAGGACTTGGTGTGAAACATCTAACTTTTAAGCATTTGACTCCCACAGTGAAATCCCGAATTCCTGAGTGAAGCACCTTGGTGCATCTGTGCAATTATAGGAAGAGTTAGGTACCTCTTAACGGAATCTAATATAATTGACTAAGGAAAGGTGAGGTACCAAAGGACAGCATGCAGCTGCTTAATGTCACCCAGCAGACAAGGTCTGAGGGTGAGCAAAGGACTTATCAATCCTATCATGGGACTGTGGGAAAGGATCTGTTTCAGATCCAGAAAACAGCTTCTGAACTTAGATGCCTCTTTCTTTTCCCTCAGAGGGCTTAGGAGCACTCAACCCTTCTCTGTTTCTGTGTTGCTGTTGAGTGAATGTGTCTGTGGTTCGGGGAAAGTTGATGTTAATCCACCACAGCACTGTGTAAATAAGGAACAGTTTGATCAAAATGTGGTATCAAGACTGTATTCTTAGATGTCTTTAGTCTGTCACAGTAGAATTTAATGTTAGCATGTCTTTTCCTCCTTTTAGTGTGTTATCCTTCAACTATCAGGAGTTCTAGTAACGCTACAGGCATTATACATGTACCTCTCAACATCAGAGTGTTTACTGGCCTTTCTATGGGACTGTCTCGCCACTTAAGAATGGTTTGTTCTGGCCTACGGTACGGTTTTTAGCACATCTTTTTATTAGAAGCTTTGAAATTGTAGTACTGGTTCAGCTTTGCTTTTGACTGACTGATTATGGCAGTGGTGATAATATGATGCATCTCAATTTTCATTCCCAGGAAAATTGCAGATACTCACTGCAACAAACCCAGTTCTGCCATCAAACTGCTGACATGCTGTATTGCTTTGCCTGTGACTGTCATTACAACCATGTCTGTCAGTTCATCTAGTTTATAGAAGTCTGACTTGTCTATAATAATGAGGTATTTTATATATGGTTTGTTGTGAGAAAAAAAACTGCTTCTGTTTCAGTCTGGGTCCTGTTGCTACAAAAGTAATTTGTTTCTTTCTGTTGCTTGGCTTGCATTTTTTCATAAGTACTGCATCCATCCACCAGACCTCAAGTATTGTTATTAATCTTAGTCCAGCATGTCTAGCCTTCTGGATACAAAATTTTGATCTAGATCACTGTGTTCCTGAGGGAGGTTTTGTATTTGGCTATGTGAAAGCAGGACTGTGATTTTTCTACCTGTTTATTTGAAGCAATTTATATGTCCACATAATCAGTGATTCTGATGCTGTCGAGTGGCAGGTGGAGCTACTCCTGCAGTGCTTGGCAGTTTGAACAGGATGATGGATCACAGCACATGTAAATCTTTGTCTGTAGTGGGTTCCTGGACTCTTTCCAAGCCCTGTCTTGACCCTGGCATGTAATTGACTTGGACGATGCTTCCCGAGATTTCTGTTTCTGTTACGTTCATGATCTCACAGTGCTGTTCTCCTCTGGATAAGCAGGCAGCCAAATAGAAATTGATTCCTTTCCGGACGTGCATATTTCTAAGCTTAATTTTTGAGATTTCACTAGCATAAACTGGAGGTTTTGGGAGTCCTTAGCACTTGTTGTTATAAAAACATTCTCCTGGTGTCTATTACCAGCGAGCAGCAAGGGCAGGCACTGCTTTGTATGGAAAGGCAAGCTGGGAGCTGAGTGTGACAGCAGGGCAGGCAGGGGCAGGGGTCTCACTACCATGGGGACAGTCCCACAGTGCCTGGACACTGAGACCAGAACAGGTCCAGTGACAGTGACCTGGTTCAGTCAAGAGTCCAGATCGTCAGACAAGCCTACAGAGAAGGGACAGGTCTGAGGTCAAGCCAAGAAGTACAATTTGTGTGTCAGGGTCATGGTCGGGATCAACGGAGTACATGGCTAGGCATGGTCATGATTGCAGAGTAGCTCAGGCAGTGACCAAGGGTGAGATTGAGCTTAAAAGCAGTTCCTAAGTGAGCTGAGACTTTTCAAATAGCTTTTCCAGGCCACACAGTTGCACTATTGAAGCTGGCCTTGAGCCCAGGCCACCAAACCCCCAGGGAGGGAAAGTGGAGGAATGTGCTCAAGGCACTGACAATTACATCATTTTCTGCTCCAAAGGTTCTCCATTCTTAGCATGCAGATTGAAGTTTTCCCATGCAAATCGGTTGGAAATACTGATCTTAATTAAAAACAACTACTGCAGCCTTTCTTTTTCTGGTATTCCATGTATTGTTGCCCTGTCTTCAGTTTGAATTTCAATAAGTTGATACTGTGTAAAGTGAACAATAATCATATTTATACTGAGTGTTTGATCAGAAAATGCCATGAAGACAAACACGTGAGACAGTGGAAAGAATGTTTTACATATGGTTTATGAATCTCAGTAGTCTTCAAACTGACCTGATTTCTTTAGTATGGTCTGTCAATTCTTGTTCTTTGTTTAGGGAAGGATTTATAGCCCTTGCAAAGCTATGAATTACACTGTGCTTTCTTACAATTTTGTGTTAATCTTATTTAGCTCCTTGTTTATTTTCTTGATCATTCTTACAAACATACAGGATTGTGTTAAGGGCCTGTTACTACCTGCGTAGTGCTGTCTACTCCATCCTGAAGTCTTTCTTCCATACAGCAGACTACTAACAAGAACTGATAGTCTTAGTTGCCACAGGGAAGCTGTGTCTCTGTGGGTGTGTGAAGAGGTTACTGTCCTCCTATTGCAGATTGTATCTATCTTTAAAGTATAATAGGTTTTGTGAAATCAAGCAGGTTTCTGCAAAGGTAAGTATTCGGCAATTATTGCGGCTTAGTACTTTGTTTAAATTCCTTGGACCTCTGCAGGTTCACAGCTTGCCTAGTTCTCAATAACTACCTTGATATTTGTTTAGCAATGATGGCGTGGTTGGATTTTTTTCTTCATTTTCTTTATTGCTCCCACTATTTTGTTTGTTTGTTTAAGTGCAATGGGTATTCTGCAAGACAGATGTTGTACAGGCTGAATTGTTTTTTTTATTTCCAGGTGTAACATCCTTGGAAGACATCCCAGTCTTTCAAATACAGTTTTTTATCTTCAAATACAAATTTTTAGCAGCTGTGCTATAGAGATACTATAGAGAATTTCTTGCTCTGAGTTATTTGTAGTTTGCGCATTCTTGTTTTTTATTAATAATTTCCCTAGATTTGTAAGTTCACTTGTTTCAGCTGGTAGCTACGTCTCTCATATTTTTACAATACATATTTTGGTCTATGTACTTCACTTTTGCATTCTGATTATAATTTACATTATCCTAGTAGCATTATGGCTGTGCACCAGTGAAATTTTAATTTGGTTCATGTTAATGCAATTTTGCCTTGTTTGTTTGGTTTTTTTTTTGTGTGTGTTTGTTTTTTTTGTTTTTTTTTTTGTTTTTTTTTTTTTTTTTTCTTATTTAAGGCTAAGTGAGTCTTTACAGGCTGGCAGAATCTCTGATGTTCTACTTTCTCATTGGCATTCAGTTTTCTGGTTGTTTCTGTGCATGCCCTTGAATCTTATGCTAGCCTGAGCTTTATAAACCATTTATTTATTTTTGTGCTGCCTTAATGTTGGACATGCAAAATCTCATCCCTTAAGTCACTGCCTGCTTCCTTGATATGATGCCTTTGTACTTTGTTTTTTTCATCTACAACCTTTGACATGATGTTTTCTCTTGCTACAATTATTGTTTATGACCTCATACACAGGGCATTTTCCATTACCATATTTTTCCTCTACAGTATCAATAGGTCTTCTTTTGCATTCTGTTTATTTCCTCTTTGAGAATTTGCTTTTGCACTTAGAGTTTTGGCATATTTTCTCTTGTATTTTCATGTTTCCCTGTGCTCTGCTGCTGAACTTTCTCTGTGCCTACTCAACTCAGTATTTTGGATGGGATGCTATATCTGTTTAAATCTATAAAGACAGAGCTAGCACAGATTCTATGAATATTCTCATACAAGTACCTGAATCTTTCTTCCCTAATACTAATATACCACAATACATGAAATATTTTTTGTCTGGTATATGTATGAATTAGCATTGCTATGCAGTCAGGCATAACTGACGTATGTTGAGAACCTACCTTAGCAGCTGACATTCTAACATTGTTTTTGCAGAGCCTCTTCTAGGATGTTACACAGCCTTCTCAATCTGCTGCTGCTGTTGTTCGGCTACGTGATATTATTAAGAGATGTGATAGCATTTGTCTGTGACAGCTCAGAGTCCCATGAGCTCTTAGTTTGCCTCCTTTTTTTATCCAGATCCACTACAATTCAGTAATTTTTTTCGAAGTGATCACAAAGAATGTGCAATTTCACAACATATTTCCCTTTGCCTTCCCTTGCATCTCAGTTGCCATGATGGTGATTGATATTTTTCTTTTTTTGTTTAGGAAAGTTTTTCAAATATTCATGATTTCATATTTCATGGGTCTGCAGGAAGTAAGTCATCCTTGATACCAGGTTGTGAGTTTTTGTAAAAGAAGAAAGCGTGCCAAGACAATACAACATTTAGTCTTTCTTCTTTCTTTCAGATATCCTGTGGAGTTCTTAAATTTTCTAGACATAATCTTATGCATGAAACATTTACCAACCTGTTCACCCCTGGATGCTCAATTGGGAAACTGTCTATCATAACAGTGAAGAAATATCACCGTATTTATGTCTAGCAGCTAGTATTTAGACTTTATCAAGAATACTAATGTTAGTAAGGAAAGGTCACAGAGATTATGAAGCAGATTTTTTTCTCAAGTAGTGACAGTACAAATTAGTATTAATGCCTATCACATTCAAAGGGAATTTGTTTTATTTTCCTTTTAAAACAGTGGACATTTCAGTAGTATATCTGACTATATCCTGGATCTACATCACTGGGAAATACAGCCACCAATTTTTAATGAATTTATATTCTGTTTTTCTCCATGTAGTTCAGATTAAATGTCTTTTCCAATATTGGAAAACATAATTGGTAACATCCATCTTTTATTCAGCTGTACTGTTTATGGTAGACTTCAAAAACAATTAGAATCACTACATTTTATTTCTTTGCTTGTATTTATCTTATCAATAATCCACAAGCTTCAGAGAGCCAATTTGTGTCATGCTGGACAAATACAGAAACCTTTTCAGAATCATCCTCCTCATTTCCTTCCCTTATGCAATGTAAACAGATGAAAAACTTTTTCCGTCATTGTTGGCTTGAGCTTCAATTACCTGCAAATACGCGTAGCTGGCTGACCTTATTAACTGTTAGTAAGTCTTTGCAACTTTTTTCCCTGTTATCCTGACTAGTAAATAAAATTAACTATTTACAAAAACACTTGCATTTAGGCTCTGCATTGACTTTTCTGAGGCTTTGAAAATGACAAATGAAATGGTAGCATGTCTTAGCAGCACTATTGAAAGAAAAGAATTGGTGTGACAGGTCAGTATGGAGCACCTCGGCTCCATCTAAGGGAACTACTTGTGTTTTGTCATTTGAGGTAAGCAAGAGCTTTCTGTTTGATATGCTTTGTATGGGTTGTCACTTCTAGGCAATCTAAAACAAATTGCACAGTATGATCTTGACAGAAGTGTTGCTAGGTGGTTGATTTTTCTTTGCCCAGGCAAACAGTATAATACATTTAGATCAAAGCATGGTCAAAAATGCAAATTTGCAGCCTGGACCCACAAATGCAGAAGATCGTTAGTGAAACTTTGTGAAGTTGTTAGGAGTATTGTCATCAGCTACAATGGAGATGAAATTTCATTTTGTGTCTTTGTCACACAAAGATCGTGACCTGTTTACCATTAAGTACAACAGAATCATTAAAATTAATGAGGCACCATATATAATTGTAAGAAGGGCAAGAAAAGGGAAGGCAGACATGTGCTAAACTTTTCTGCACTTTCTATTCACAAGTTGCAGTATTTTCAATTGTGTTGATTAAGAAATACCTCCTGTTCTACTTGTAGAGAATTGGGTTGTATCTTGCATTTGTATTGGATCAGCAGCACTATTTCTAAGCTGTTCACACATTAACAGAAAGCTGGGCTTACTTTTTAAGATAAGATTAACAGGTTTGTGAATTTAAAATGAGTACCTACAATGCCTGTTTCAGTAGAGTGCATCTCAGGGGTTTTTTTCACTTACACCAATTTTGCATTAGTGGTAATGCCAAAGTCATCATAGAATCATAGAATGGTTTGGTTGGAAGGGACCTTGAAGACCATGTAGTTCCAACCCCCCTGCCATGGGCAGGGACACCTTCCACCAGACCAGGTTGCTCAAAGCCCCATCCAACCTGGCCTTGAACACTTCCAGAGATGGGGCATCCACAACTTCTCTGGGAAACATCTTCCAGTGCCTCACCACCCTCACCATGAAGAATTTCTTCCTAATAGCTAATCTAAATCTTCCCTCCTCCAGTTTAAAACCATTGCCCCTTTTCCTGTCACTCCATGCCCTTGTAAAAAGTCCCTCCCCAGCTTTCTTGTAGGCCCCTTTTAGGTACTAGAAGGCTGCTCTAAGGTCTGCCTGGAGCCTTCTCTTCTCCAGGCTGAACAACCCCAACTCTCTCAGCCTGTCTTCATAGGGGAGGTGCTCCAGCCCTCAGATCATCTTCATGGCCCTCCTCTGGACTCGCTCCAACAGGTCCATGTCCTTCTTGTGCTGAGGACCCCAGAGCTGAAGGCAGTACTGCAGGGGGGTCTCAGGAGAGCAGAGTAGAAGGGGAGAATCCCCTCCCTCGACCTGCTGGTCACGCTGCTTTTGATGCAACCCAGGATACAGTTGACTTTCAGGACTGCCAGCGCACATTGCTGGGTCAAGGTTGAGCTTCTCGTCAACCAGCACCCCCAAGTCCTTCTCCTCACGGCTGCTCTCAATGTATGTCTTCTATAGATTTATCATTATAGGTACATGAAAGGACTATTGTATCTTTTTCAAAAAATATAACATTAGTGTATAGGTTGGGAAAAGGGCTAGACCTGTAGCTAAATAATACAGTGATGCTGATCCCGTCAGTTGGCTTTCTTTACAATATTAGCATGAACTCTCTATTGCCAATGGTTGATCTAGTCTTTTTAAATATCACAGAATTCTAATTTGTGAAAGAGCTGTAGAAATTCAGAACTGGAAGTCATTTAGTTGGTCTCATTCTGTCTCCAAATCTGCTGGTAAATCTAGACCATCATTAATGAATACTTCCTTAGTTTGTTCTTAAAAACTTTCCATGAAGGGGATTTTCTGGACTTTCTGTATAACTTATTTCAATGCTTAGCTGCTCTTAACAGTTACTGTAGTTCTCCTAATGTCTGACTTAAATTTTCTGTGCTGAAAATTAAACTTATTTCTTCTTGTCTAAGGTTCAGTTTAGATAGAGAGCAACCGATTGCCATCTCCTTTATAATAACCTCGTTTGTGGAGACATTTATCATGTCCCCCTCCATCTTCTCTTTTCTGATTCAGACAAATCCAATTATTTTAGCCTTTCACAATAAGTAATATTTTCTAAGATCCTAGTAATTTTTGTTGCTATCCTCTGGAGCCTTTCTAATTTGACTGCATGTCTCCTAGCGTGAAGACCAGGTATTCTCGATGAGGATTCTCACAGCCTATGAGTTACAATAATTATCTCACTGGTATTCTGTAGGAGTGTCTCATAGTTACATCTCTGATTTACATTTGTTTTCTTTTTTTAACCCAAAATGTTACTTTGGTCAGCCAGAAACAGTTCATGGCCTGTTCTAGCTTCGGCCACTTAATCCTCAGTTTTGTGATTACAAGTTTATTTTGCCTTCCTCAGTAGAATATCTTTGCTCTTGTCTTTACTGAATTTCATCTTACTGGTTTCAGACTGTCTTTCCAATTTAGTAGGGTCAAAATCATTAGGAATTCTAATCCTGTCGTCCAAAGTGCTTAGCATCATCCACCATGTACAGTGTATTTTATCTTCCTTTACACCAAGGTGTCAATGAATACATTGAATTGTGTTAGACATGGAGCAAACCCCTGGGAGATGACAAATGATATGTCCTCAGAATTGGACAGTTACTTAGTGATATCTACACACTAAGTGTGGTTTTTCCATCATTGGTGCATTCATCTAACAGTTTCCCAATGCACTATCTTGCTTTTCTTCAGAAAGGGTTATATGGGACAGCCTGATTAAAATCAAGCTATGTTTTGCTTCCCAAAAATATCAGTTTCTTAGTCACAAACAGTTCTCTTTCTATCCTGGCTCAAAATGCCAACATAAATCCTATTTCTGAACTGGTATCCCCAAATGCAAACACTGGTGATAAAAGTAATTGTACCTAAGAAGTATTGCAGTTCATTGTCCATCTGTGGTCTACAATTTTTTCTACATAAGTGAATTATTCCTAAACAGTGCATAAACAGCCATTAATAAATGGCTGTTCACAGAGCTAGACTGAAATCTGAATATGGAAATTTTCTTGAGCGATCTATGTCTCTCCCAAATAAATTCTGTATAGTCGTAAATGAGAAAAGGCTAAAAATTCCAATACTAATTTCAGAAAAAAATGGAAGTTTTTGTCTGTTTAAGTTGCTAATAGTCTCTGACAGTGATTGCTGCTGAAAGTGTTTTAAAAACATAAACCCTGAAAACGTTTGGGACTGTTCTGTTTTCTGAAGTAAAAGTTCAATGGGAATTTTTTTTTACTTTCCAACACTAGCTGTGTAGTGTGTGCTCTGGACTATAAAAATGAACTCTGTTTCATTCATGTCCTATTTAATAACACTGCAGCTGGGACTTTTATTAATCTGTGTATTATTTTTTTTTCCTTCTTTAGGCTACATATATTTCCAGACAGTCCTGGAAAATAATCATAAATTAGTAAAGAATTAAAGTTTTTGAGGTAAATTAATAAAAATAAATTTAATACATTGCATCCATTACATACATATATATCCATTAGATATTTCACCAATCAGTTCTTTCTGAAGTTTTCTGGGAAAGTCTACTAACTGTTTTAAATAGTATGCATAATGTGCTTTGAGTGACATTATCTCTTCATTTAATATGCCAGTGTTTCTTCATTTGGCTTCTGTTCTGCAGAGTTCTGCCTTGTTTTCTGTTTGATTGTGGCCAACTATGTTATTTCTAAGCTAGTCAAAGTAACTAACTGGCTATAGTTGTTATTTAATTTCCACAAGCTCCCAATTTTTTTTATCTGCAAAAATAAGGATGTCTATGATGTGAATTTTTTTTTTTTTTTTTCAAATAGCTGGAAGTCAAATGACAAGAGAAATGACAGTGGCTGGGGCGATGCAATTTAATGCAGAGATCCAGGCAGCTATCACTATGTTAAATGGTGGCACAAGTTCCGGATTAATTTTAATTTGCAGTAGTGTATCAGAAAGTATTAAGGAGTAAAAAAGAAAATGGAAAGTATTTGCATGGAAATGGAAGTATCTTTTATATCTATTTGTATTTTTGTAAATCCCTGAGGGTTTCCCTGGGAAACAAAAAGCTTGATTTCTAGGAGGAATTCCTGCCATAGGTTCTTGGCTGATCTTGAAAAGGCTGATTAAGATATGCCAATGTAGTCAGGAAAAGACAGTTGCAAGCCTCAGGTCCCTCTGATCCCGTGCACAAGCCTGTCTCAGTTTGGAAGTCGCAGAGTAACACAACTTAGTGCCTTTGAGATCAGAGCTGGCTCTCATTATACCAGTTCAAGGCTCGGGAATGTTGCCCTTATCATGTAGACAAACTCACAGTTCCCATCTATGCTGTGGTTCTTGGTCCGCAAATTATGAAAGAATATTAGTACACCTCAGGCTCACCTTATTGCTATGAGAATAGAAGCACTGGCTTGTTATAATGTTCATCAAACCTGTGAGGGTACCATAAAAAGATTTTTTTGAATCTGTCTCTGGGAGGTTTAAAGTAGAGGGCTATCTGTATTCAAAAGTAAAGAAATTTACTGGGAGCTTTGGCTGGCTGGTCAATGTAATAAGAAGATGGCAGTCTCAGCATGTGGGAAATACAGCTGGATTATGGGATTCTTATTACTGGGCACCATAAGACTACAAAGGATTGAGATCAGCTGCAGCAATGAAGTACAAAAAAAAAATCACAGAACAAAATATTCAGTGTGGTGCTTTGTGTCATGGGGGAAGGAAAATCTTGCTTTTCAGATATCTGGAACTGAGCAGGGTATTTATAAGTGCAGCTCTTCAGCATTCCCAACTGCTCATGCTTTGTACTAGGACAAGATTTAGAGCTTCCTTTTCCTTTCTTCTCTGAGTTTTTGTTCATATTTTTAAGTTTGTTTACTCTAACATCTTATTCTCTATACCCTTTTCTATGCATTTTCAGACCTATGAGGTTAAGAACATTTTCTTCAGGTTCTGAGTTTTCTTTCTTCTGGATTTAGGTTTTCTTACAGCTCTGACACACTTAGAAGCTTGTTGGTCCCATGAGCATGTATTCCTGTGCTGTGTTGAGGGGGGGACGACGATGACTGCTGATCAGTGCCAAGGGGACTTTTGCTCCCCTACCATCACTCTGGTCAGCCAGCCCATCACAAGCCTCTGGGTCACATCATCTAGGCTGGCTAGAAGGCTGCACTGCCCTCCCTTCTCCCTGAGGTGCTGACCCATCCAGTTATACACAATGGTCAGACACAAAAAAAAAGCTATGTGTTAGCAGGGACAATTACTGCCTGTTGTTATCATCCTTGTATGGCTTTTCTACAAGATTTTCCTCAGTATACTTTGATTTCAGTGCAAAACTGAACCAAATTTCTTCTGAAGCTTTTTTTAAAAAGTGATTTATCTCCCCTTCCACCGCTCCATCCTTATACACACAAAAGCATACATTCTCATTCCTTTCTGCACTTCAGCTTTCTGGTGACATCAGGAACCAAAGCACTTTCTTTCCATGAGGACATAATCTGGAGTTACTTCTCCTTCTACATCACTCATTCTCTTCTCTTGAGACTTCTGCTTTTGTATTGCAGCCCCAGGATGTCAGTATTTTGACTATAGCCCTGAGTATGCGGGTGATTATTCACTGCTGTTTATGGAGGAGGCTGAAGGACATAGCTGTATTTAGTAAGAGAAGCCCTGCTTTAAGCTGCAAATTAAATAGACAGGATAGAAAAAAAAATACTGCTCTTCCTATTTTACTAAGGTGAAGAGGGATTAAGGGTTGGATTTTTTATAGACAGTTGGAGACTTAAAGAGTCAAATGGCTGCTGTGATGCCAAGTGGGATTTTCAAATGTATGAAGAAGTCCATTTCCTACACAAAGTACTCACATCTCTATTTATTTCCTTAGATATGAAAGTGTCTTTGAAATCTCATTCAAAGGGACTTGCCTGAAGCCACACACACGTTCTGGGACAGAACCTAGACCTAAATTCAGATCTCGTATATTCTTGTCCTGAATCTTAGCGCAGGACCTGTTCTCTTGAAAAGCAGTGGAACTCAGTGAAATATCTGAATTTACTTAAACTTTTCTGTATGTAGTATTTCAGTTTATTTGTCTTTGTAGTTATAACCTGTTCATCAGGAAATACCTTAAACATTTGTGAGATAAATGCCAAGGATTTCTATTTCCTTTGTCAGGTCTTCTTTTCTTGATGGTTTACTTATAAAAAAGCAAGGATAAAATACCGAGATTTACATTTTTTCCTGAAAGTTATGAGATTTGTGGTCATTTAATCCCTCCTGGGAAGAAGCTTCCTAGTGTGTCTTTCCAGTCTGATAAATATTTTTCAGGTAGAAAGCAATATATTTGGATGAATAAAGAATCTCGAGGAAAGCAAAGGAAAGCCATTAGCAGCTGTGGATAAATCTACTTCTCCTACAGGTTTTTGATTATACAGTGGGCACTTCCTCAACGCACCATGGGGAGAAAGCATGATTTTAAGTGCCATTAAATGCTGCACAGTAAATATCCCCAGCGCATTACAAGCATCAAATGTAGCCCATGGGAGAAGGCACTGAGTTTAATACTCAGATCTTTACTTGCTCTGTATTCTCTTCCATGTTTCCCCTTAGACAGTGTTCTGCACTAAAGCATCTAAGCAGCTCCCATTAAGGAAGGTATTGTGAACGAGCTACAAGTTTTTCATGTGCTTGCCTTTTCTCATCCTCTTATCAAGTAAAGCATCATGTTTTGATAATTTCCTCTATACTTTTCATTTATTTTATTTATTCTTTATTCTTTCACTTACTGTTTTTTTTTTGTTTTTTTGTTTTTTTTTTTGTTTTTTTTTTTTAATAATGTATAGGCCGCTCTACTCGTAGATCATGTGATCCTGTGCCTGTACAGGGGAAAACTCTGTAGCACATTGGGATACGTGTTGCAGGTTTTCCTAAGGATTTCATGCTCACTACTGCAGCTGTACTTTTATATTTAGCTGGAACACCACCATTCTCTTTCATTCATCTTTTACATTGCAAACAAGAACGATGAAATTGAAGTTAGTTAGGCTATCTAGATAATTCTGAGCAGTGAAAACCATAGAAGGAAGAACTATGATTATAGTTCTTATCAAGAATCCAAGAAGAACAAAAAATGAGCAAGAACAAAGATCTGTTAGAAAACAATAAATAGGTGTCTCTTAAAGATCAGGACTCAGTTTCATAGTTCCTTTTGGCTTTAGGGGCAGTGGCTAAGCCTGTCACTGAGCTCTCTGTCCCTGTAAGGAGGCTGTCAAACCCATGGCAAAGCCAGCAGAATGGGAGTTGTAGTAAAGACTCAGCTGCCAGTTTTCAGCCTGGCGTATTAACTGAACCCACCATCAGCTTCAGTTTATGCTAATATAGCAGGTTGTGAACCACAGTGTCAAAAGAGCAGACGCACCACCTGCTTTAGCACTGTTACTCTGGGGGAAGTAATGTCCAGAAGAAGAACAGGGTGGACAGAGGGATAGTAACTTCTTTGGCCAAGAGAAATAAAGCTAAACTGGATCATAATCCAGAGACCAGTCTACTTACAGCAAGCTAGCACTATAGCACAGCTGCCTTGCAAGGGAAGAAAATAAATCTCTAAACTGCTTGTTTGTTCAGCTCCAGTAGTAGTGCTCAAGAGGAAAAAAAAAAAAGCTATAAATTAATTTGTGTAACAAAGAACAAGAAAATCTTAAATGACCATAGAATCCGAATCTGGACAACTTTCTTGCTTAAATATCTGACAAAAAAGAGGGAAAAGTAGACAGTTCAGATGTTATTCTCAAAGGTCCAAGAAAGTTGGAGGAGGTTTCACAGAAAGTGTGGATTTAACTTCAAACTACAAATTGTCCACTTTTGAAATTCCCTTGAGAAATTGTGTAATGTAAAAACTGCAGTGAAAACAACCCGCCATTCTTCTGAGATTTTAAATAGTTGAAAAAATTATAATCTATTTTTTAATGTATTTCTTTATAAATAAAGCATAAATCAGTTTTTGAAGTGTGACTTGCAAATGCTAAAACATACCTGAAATCTGCTTTATACATTCTCTGTATTTGAAAGCTGCTATTCGCCAAACAAAAAGTGGAGTTGTATTGTTGGCATATCAGGATAGTCCCATTGGCTGCTGATCTCATATTATCCTATACTGCAAAGAAAACTTCTTATTTCAGTTTTATGTTATTCATTGTAAATAAGTGCTGTCTTCCTGCTTCCACCACAGTACATGAAGGATACCTAGGTTGATAGAGTTATACCAGCATAAGGAAGAGAAATCAGACCCAGGGCCATAGTAAGAAGAGAAGTTATTAGTGATCTAACAGTGAGTCAGCCTCTCTCTTTTTGATTATTTTCTTTTGAGTGGGTTGTAGTTATGCCCTGCATTAATATTTTGCTTAGTTTTCTAGAAAATACAAATTAAAAAAAAGAAAACAATTTAAATTACTTTGAGTTTTTCTTCATCTACCAGGCAAATGTATATACCTCAGAAACTAATATAACTCTTTGATGGGAATTGCTTATTTTCTGTTGACAGCTTTTTAGTGAAAAAGATAGAAATCAGATTGAATTTCAACAGTGAGAAATTGAGAGCTTGTTCTACCAGCAGGAGTCTCAAGGCCTCTAATTTTACCTCTGTGAGCAAAGATGAACCAAGAATATCAGCAACCTACTTTCCTGCCAGAGAAAGAAAGCACAGCATCCTAAAAGTCACACAGGCAATCTAAAACTGAGATTTGTCTAAACTTCAGTGATTTTATCTTGGTTTAAATATGGCAATACATAAACACAGTAGAGATACTGGACTTTATTATTAGGCACCCAACAGTGTAGTACATTACAGTGAAATAAAGCAGACTCACATGCACATCTTGTCTTTGCTTACACAGGTGGGGGTCAAGCGTTGCCCTCCCTCATAATCCCAAATCCCAGTCATGCATCAATCTTACCACCGCTGAGAGTGCCACCATACAGCACTGGGAGGGGCTTTAGTGCTTGTAGAGAGTTGCTGCTGGCTATCGCTGTCTCTGATGAGACCGTTAGGTTATTTATATCAAATGAATGTCTTATATTAACAGGTGTCCATATGAACACTGCTGTTGACTTCAGCTCCATAGAATTAGAATGAGATAATTAAAATATAAATATCAGAATGCTTTGTCTACTTTCCAGTGTATGGCAGCATTTTTCTGCTTTGTCCATTTATGTGTTGTATTCTGTGTAATCCAACATTGTCTTTTGTTGCTGCAATAGATCATCATAATGCTTCTTCCTATGCAGCAGCATCATGAACCATATCAGGTTAGTTCTTTTCCATCACATCGTATTTTGTTGTGTCCTAATGCTATTACTTCATGCTCAGTTCTTTCCTCATGGTATTTTTGCTGTATCATCTTTCATCTTTATCATACTGTTTTACTTCCTTTCATCTTGTAGCTTTTTCTGTCAAATCATTGTGTCACCTCAGCAATCAGATACTGGTTTGTCATGGTTGCTTCACAGCATGTTTCCACCTGAAAAAAAGAAAAGTAATCTAATCTTCTCACTGATTTATGTTAAAATAGTACATTTTCTCCTTGTGATAGAGTGCTAATTTTTTGTTTTGGCATCAAAAAGGTATTTTGTGATCATAAAACCCCCGAGAAAAATAAAATAACAATCTCAAGTACTGTGTAACAAGGAGAAACATAAGGATTTCTCTTTCATTCACAATTTCTATTTTATAGACTTCACTAGAAATTGGCTGCTTTTAAAAAGCCTTTATGCAACTCAGGAGCAAATTTTTTATCTCCCGAAGTGAGTGAGTTACAGAAAGCTGAATCCAGTAAGGAACTGTGGCTCCTACCAAGTGGGCCTCCTAGGGAATATGGAGGAGATCTAATTCTGGATCATGATTGGGCTTAAATGTAGCTTTGAACAGGCCAACTCTGTCAAAGCCAGGGCTGTTTATAAATTAAGTTACTGAGGATTTTTATGTAATGAACCCTTACGTAAGATACCACAGAAGTTGGCAAAAACTAGCAAATATTGTGGTAGCAGATTAAAAGATTACTGCCCTTTGTTGTCTTTCCCATCCTTCTGCAGCAGTTTTTTTCCCTGCAGTAGAGGGGAGTGTATATCCACACATTAGCATGCCATTTTCTTTGGTGAGGGATCTTAACAATCTGCAGAGATTCAAGTTGTGCTTATTAGAGAGGTTGCTATCTGCACCTGTCCTTCTTGATTTTCCTCTGGAAGTTGCAGCCCCGTGACAGAGGTGGCTGAATGAACGTAAATGTGCTCCTTACCAAACACTGGATTAATTTACACTAAAATGTAGAAGTCTGTGAACTACAGCAGCTGAGAAATTAGGCAAGTTACCTATTGTGTTCTCTACAAGGTCAGTAGTCCTGGAAGACAAAAGCTGTGGATCTTAATCTCTTAAATCCAGCCATAAAGCTGATGAGACAGCCTTTAGGCACCAGTGAAATGGCCGTGGAGGAGCCGAGTAGCAGCTGTAGCTGCGTGGACATCCAACACTCTCCCAGTGTTGTAGTAGGGACATAAACTATTAGTCAGAGAAGCAATAGCAGCTCCAACCACCATTGGAAAGTTTCATCAAGGGTTCTTTGCGATCTACACTCCATCTGCCCTATTTGGGAAGATACAGGTGCCTCAGAAAGCAAGCTGAACTGCTCAGCACCAAGCTCCATGGTACCCCTCCAAACAGATGATAGCAGCAGAAAATTGGGTTCCAAATTTACAAACTTAGTACGCTAACTTAAATCAAAGTCAGCCTTGTTCTGCAGACAGGTTTTCCCATGTTCTCACACCTCTACTTTTAATTAAAATGCTGACAATCAGGGATAAGGGGAACAAAATACAAAGGTAATCATGTACAAAAAAACATATTTCACCAGAGCATAAGCTATTAGCACTTTCTCAGCTATCTGATCATCTGACAGGCTTAAGGGTAAAAGTGATGTGAATTTCAAATCTCAGCTGCTCCCTGAGGAGGTTCTGTCTCATACAGTTTGTAGTGAAGTGAGACAGTGGAATGCAAAAATGAAGGAAAGGAAAAGACATAATGCAGCAGGATGTATAAACATAGAAACAGGACCAAATTTGACCCTCTTTTAGTGCCATTGAATTTGATGCATTCTGTGTTTTATGAACATCTGTCTCAGAATGGCATAATCTTTCACTTGAACTAATATTTGTCATATCTGTATGTTTAGGTCTGTAGGACTCAATCCATTCAGGAAATTAAGCAGATGAATATTGAACAGATGAGCATCTTCACTGAAGTCAAAACAATTACAATTAGATGTTCACCAAAATTCCTTGCTGAATCAGGACCCTAGTGGAGTAGCTTGTTTGAGATGGCTACCAAACTGTTCCTCTTTACCAAGACACTCCAAGCTAGCTATGCACTTCTTCTCTCAGCTCCCTTTTTCACAGTCCGTACCTGTGTATGATTTCTGCTTTTTTTCCCCTTCACTTGGGTATACTTCTGTCACTGATCTGGCAAGTCTAGTTACTATGCATGGGCATCCCTGAAGAGGTCCTGTGCCCAGTTGCTTTCCATCATTTCTCTTCTCCTACTCATGTAAGAACAAAAAGGTGATTTTATGCCCAGGAAAGTTGCAACCTAAAGAATTGAATGAGAGCTAACATAAGAATACTGACTGCTGGAAGAAAATGGTATTGGAAATGATACTTGCGAGCATGACAGGCAACTGGCTCAATGCACTACAGCTTGTCCTTCAATAAGCTTTTCATAGGCTTTGAGAAGTGGAAAGGTCCTAAGGAGGAAGGATTATGCAATAGTTTTATGTGTATTTACAGTGAACTACCTACCAAGTGTGAGAGTAGCATGAACTCCTTCAGTAATAGGATTTAGCGCAATTTTAGGGTTTTATTTTTCTGGAGGTTTCTTACACCTAGCCCAGGGATGTGGTGCTTGCATCATCCAGAGAATGCCACAGACTAGACTGAGCATAGTTCAAACATAATTGCAGTTCTCATGTTTGCTCCCTGCCCTCATGTCACTAGTTAACTAGGATTTTCTCCATGTGGAAATAGTTTCCACATCTTTGCTCCTGAAACAAATTGAAACAATATATTAATCCCATCTTTTTTTACTTAGAGTATCTGTAGCCTATTTACCTTTTACTACAATTGTGAAGGTAACCTAATAATTCCAAACGGACACACTCAGGATATTATAGCTGGTTTTGCTCTGTTCCTGGCTAATGTGCATATTTGGGCATATGTCTGACTCTTGACCCTTAATGTTTGCCACTGAGTTCGTTGCATATGATTAGATGTATGTTTTGCTGCATATGTCTTCCGTACGTCGAATGTGAGAAATAAATTTCTTGCAACATACTGTCTTTTCTTGCCTCAGTCTCATCCAAAGCTTTTTGCTTGTATACAAAAGCCCACCGACTTTTGTAAATTGTACATTGAGCTCTCCTAGATTCCAGTGGCAGCGTATCATTCTGTTTCCCCTTTCTGCACATCTCTATTACATTTTGATTTGCAAAGGATACATATGATTGAAATAAAGATGAAAGGTACTTTCATTATGCTTGTCCTTTCATGATACAGCTTGTACAATGTCAAATGGGAAAGTACAAGAGGTGGATAGGTTAGCTGTAAGTCTCTAAGCAGGGTAGCTTCCTTTTTTTATGTTCAACATTTTTCATGCCCTGTAGTTTAGGACCTGTCTTTAGAAGGAGGGTGAATGGGATGAACTCTTTAAAAAGGCTGGTATATCAAATGATATTTATCTTAGAATATCTCAGGTTGATGTCATTTATAGCTGTAATTCAATTATATCTAATAGGTTTCCCTAACTGTGATATTGACTATTTTATAGGAATCAGAATGAGCCTTTTGATCATCTGTGGGTACAGCTTCACTAATAGGCATGAATCAAAATGTCTTAGATCAACTTTGTACCCCTAAGGCATAATGTAAATGATGAAGGGATGGGACTTCATTTTGTCATATTCTCTTCAAATATCAAGTTATATTAAAGAAAACACTTTTCCCAATCACAGGTGCTTGTAGGAAGAATGAGTGACAACTTGATGTCATCTCTTTGATAAGTCTACTCCCTTGGCATTTTTAGATATACTTTCATAAATGAGCTTCCATTTGTCTTGTATGGAGTGGAGCTGTATCTCACTGTCTGCAAAGCTGTATTTAAAAATGTGCTTACTACTCCATAATTCACAAAGGAGTGGGGAAGGTAAAGAAAAAAAAATATTCTTCATGTATTTTGCTAGAGACCAACAGGGAAATGTGCATATTTGTTCCCAAGTCAAAGCACTACGGGGAGGAAGGCAAACGTGAAGTCTGTGCCGTTCCACCACCAATCCAGCAATTTGTTACATGATGTTTTTACATGCCACTGCTCAGGGGATGATCCTGCAATACCAGAATCTCTCTGCCTGCCAAAACAAAAAGTCAGGCAGAGAACATTTAATAGCTAGATCAAGTATTTCGTACAACAGGGTGTGTCTCTTTGCATGCTTAAGACAAGGACAGATACGTGCATACTTTGAGACAAATGTACAGTCTGGATTTTATTTGCACAGGGGATATTTCAAAACTATACCACTTAGCTGAAAAAAATAAGGGGTTTTGATAGTGTAAGGGTAGGACCATCTTTTAACACTAAGGGAAGGTCATATAAGTAGTATAACATATTAGATATGTTTGTGTATGTATGTTACATAAAACATATATAATATATAGGAAATAATATAAGTAATATATCATGAGTCAGATCTTCATCTGATATAAATTGTCAACTTCCATTTGACATCTTGTAGGGCTTTTAAAGTTTTGCATCCACTGAGAATCTGCCCCATTCAGATTTTGAAATGACCAAATATGGCAGCTTCTATAGCATCTATAGAATCAGACTCATCATTTCTCCGTCATTTAAATCTGACAACAGTTGCCTACCATTATTGCTTCTTTGAATTCGAATCCGACATTTAACCTAGCTGGAAATGTATTGCTTCATTTACTTTTCTTGCTCTGCCCCCTTCTATTTACTTACTAAATAACCTTTTTCTTTAGATGATTTTCATGAAATTGCCACTAAAAAGAGTTCTGTTTGAGCTGCCTCATTTGAAAACTGTAAGATACTGCAAGACATCTGAAGATGTCATTGCAACACATGAAAAACATTTCAGCTGGCATATAAACACTATCAAGTAGAATTTGAATTGATGTTATAAGCTAGGCTGAAATGATATTTTGTTAATAATTGTCAAATATTCCACAAATAGCACAATTCTAAATAGCACTATTCTGAGCAATGAGAGCACTGCATAACATGCTGAATTTTTAAACACAGCTGAACAGAATATAGAAATTCTATTTGGGAAATGTGGACATCTTGAAGTTCAATTTTGTTCAGAAATGGAACAAATAACTTTCCTACAAAAGGAAAATTCTAATAGCAGCTTCAAAAAGTAATATGCATTTCAAGCTCAAAAGTTTAGGTTTAAAATTGTCTTTTTATTTTTTATTATTTTGATGTCATAGTCTGGCTAAAGAAATGACAGTGTATGGGAGCGTTTGCTAAGAACAAAAGCATCATCAGAGCCTTCGCTGATTTCTTTATCAGTATAATAGAGATGGAGCTGGTTTTGATATCCTTATGTATATAGTGTTATGTTTTCTACTACTGACAGATCATGAAATAATGTGAATAAAAATACAGAATATTTTAAATTAAACTTTAATGTCAAAATAAATATTCAATTTTGATAAACCAGTTGAAGTTTTTTATAAGGAATTTTAATGAGCAATATTTAATAAGAATTTTTAATAAGAAATAAAAATAAGTAAAGCTCCATTTCACTGATATTTTCCAACAGAAGATTATTTTGTTGGAAATATATTAAACCAATTCATTTGCTTATAATCTAAGGGTACATTTATGTTCCATCTTTGTCAAGCAAGCAGTGCATCACTATTACAATATCCACCGTCTTCTTTGGCAAATATTTTGCTCAGTAATCCTGCTTCTAAAATTACTGTTTGTGCTGTGATGTTACCCATGGATACAACCAAGATCAAACCCCCCTTTTCCAAGAGCCCCTGCTGAGTTATGGAAGAGACAGTTCCAGCTCTGAAGAGCTTGCAGTTTAGCTAGATGAGACAGAAGGGGAAATGCAGAAAGTCTGGAAAGCCAGTAAGGGAACCAAGGACTGTGTGAGTAAAACAAATCCAGTGACCTGGCTTTTTGCCCCAGGCCATTTCTACACATCCACGTTCCCTCTTAATCCATTTTTGCATATTACTTGCTTTTTAAAAATTCAGTTGATTCCCTATACGGGCAAGAAAACTCTCTTTTCTGCATGGTTTAGCAAGATCTAGTGTCCAGCCCTACAAGAGTGAATGTGCTACTTGCTTAATTACAAGCAGGGAATAGGCAAAGCTTGGTCTTAGGTACATACCTCATGTTGCCCTTCAGGGTCTCGATCTAACAGAGGAGGCAGTAAAGTAGGAGGAGTGATGCAGTTTCTTTTTCGTCTGGCTAGAAATAAGACAAATACCTTAAGAGTTATTCATCAAGAATAATGGGGAAAGAAAGTAAAAACATGACAAAAATTTTGGGAACATCTCTGTTTCCCAAGACTGCTCCTGATAAGGACTGCCTCACATACCTCCATACAGGCACGCAACACAGACACTTTCTTGGCTCAGGGCTATGCTTCCAGATACAGCAGAGCCATTTCCTCAGTGAACTGTCACAAAAGATTCTTATTTTTGTTTCTCTTTGTGATAGCCCAAATTGAATACTTGCCTTGCCTTGTATCTGTCATGTTAGCTTTTTAGATAGTACATGTTATATTCTATACTCCAGTGGTGTGCTGTCCTTCCATAGGAGTTTACAAGGCTTATCAAGTGCCTCTAATGGTAGTGGCCTGAGGGAAAACAGTATACAGTTTGCTTTTACGTTTCTTCTCCACTTTAAAAATATAGAAGATATTAATAGTACAAAGAACAGTTCCCCGCTGCTTTGATCTTTAGAATATTGCTGCTCTTTCAGCCTCCATGTCACTACTGATGCCATGCTACATTGCTATTTTCATTATTGTTACTTCGAGCCCATAGTCCATACTCTTTTCCCATCTTATTGTCTGCTTTAACCCCAGCTGTGACTGGCCTTCCCTGGAGGAGAAAGGGGAGTGCGAGGATTGGATGTGCTGCAGCAGGTTCCCCCGAGAGTTGTGAGTGACTGAGGGGCTGTGTCAAACCTCCTGGGACTCTTGAGCAGATTTCTTTTCAAAGATAGTTGTTGATCAAAAAAAGATTGTGCATAAGCTGCTATCCCCCCTGGAAGAGCCTCAAAGGAAATACGCCTCAGAGACATATTTCTTCCTTGCTTCTCCTTTGCTTCAGGGCAGTAGTAATTTGCTGTAAACCAAAGGCAGGAACAAATTACACTATACTCATGGCAGGGCAGTTTGCCTGCCTATCATGTAAGATGGAAGAGAAAGCACAGCAGTAACTCCTGTGGCTTCTCAGGGTATACAGGAGTATCACACTATAAAACTCACTGATCTTGCATATCTGTGTTCCACGTGCTTGATATTTGAGGTGAAGTGGGGAGGAATCTTAATTTTATTTGTCCCTGCCTCAGCATGGAGTCAAAGTCATTATCTAGTTTGAAATGTCTAGTTTTAGTGACAGGTTACTAGAAGCTCCAGGAGTTGTTTTCTGCTTTCTTATATAAAGGAACATCCAGCAAGAGGTCATAGACCTGATTTGAATTTATTCTGTTACTGCATGATTAACACTAATTCAAACATTGTAAAAAGCATTATAATAAAGTGTTTTTTATTTGGAAGTGCTTAACAATTTACAGTAGATCACAAACTAAGATATGATGCTACAATGCTTCGTAGGTGTGTATGTGTCTTTGCACACAGGTTCACACCATTTACAAACTATGAGATACTGGCATTAGACATACCATGCAAAGTCAATTACAAAGAAAAGTAGGTTCCTTTTGTTAATTAAATAAATCCATAAATAAATAAAAGGCAACAGTACTATGATAGGCAAATTGTTCTTCAGCTCCTGAATAAGACATTATTCAGGGAAAAGAACTGACAAATATACGAGTATAATATGTCTTCTCATTAAAAAATGCTTTTTATGTACCATGAACAGGAAAAAGTAACTTAAAATGTTATCTCATATCTTTATAGAAAGCTGTGCTTCCTTTCTGAGAAAATGAGCAATGTTACCTAAAGAACAGAGCACTCGGTCGGACACAGCAGTCTGGGTTTTGTCCTGTTTTTTTTCCTCTCCTAGGTTTTGGACATGGTCAGGTTATCATCTGTAATGGTGGTAATTGCGCCTCCATTGCAAAGCATTCAGAGGTCCATCTTTAAATTACATTGCAGATAGGTGAAATTGTTATTATTATGCAAGGAAATACAATTTTCATTGTCTGTAGTGCAAATTGTCACACACACACTGAAAAGGGAAAACAAAGTTGTTTGCCAGTGTCTGACTCTGCTGAGAAACCTTATCTAAGGAAAATGAAGTTGTGTCAGGCAGGTGAAGGACTCTCCCAAGCTATTAATTCGTTTTGAATAATTCATTAGCTAGCACTCTTAAACTCTGATAGTCCCAGGTAAATCCCAGAGAGGGGTTCTGAGGTTCCTCAGCCATGCTCCTCATCAAATGCATTAAGGTTTACATAATAAGAGAATATGTGAGTGTTTTTAAAGAGATACTTATTCTGGAACTTGTAATTAGTGCATAGTGTCTAATTCTGTGATGAAAGTGAATGCGTATGTTAATAGAGTGCACTCTGCATGGAATGGCAGCGGAAACTGATGTATGGCTTCTGTTGATAAGTAAGTTAATGCACCTTGTTCCGTTTGAAAGTATATTGTAGTTTTTGCTTGGCACTCAGATTTTTGAAGTGTAATACAGTATTAAGGAAAAATCCTTTGTCAGTCCAATGTACCCCAGTACATCAGTGGACAATGCAGAGTCAGAGTCTTACCTGATGTAGACTGATGTATATTCACTGAAATCAATTAATTTATATGCATTGTAAGCCAAGTGTTAGCAAAAGTCTTGCTGAGTTACAATGAAGGAGGATCAGTCCTTCAAAATGCAAAAGAGATATGAATACAAAAGTGTGTTTAATGACAAAATTTACCTTCCAAATTCTCAGAGGGATGAATATGCTGCAAATATATTGCTCAAAAGCACCATCTCCCTCTAATATTATTACAGGAAAACTGAATATGTTGCAGTCACTATTTTTCCTAACTTCTTGTTGAACCTAAAATGGTCATTGAATTAAAGTTGAACGAATAGATCTTTTTAAAACTAAATTAATAAACTTCCTTATTTCTCAGCTATCTAAGTTCATAGCCTTTACTTAATGATGATGCACTTGATTAAATAAAATGAAAGAAAAATGAAAGTTCTTTCAGACATTAAAATGAATAATGAGTTTAGACTTAATCCAAAAGCAATTTAACTTTAAACATTCATATGAAATTAAATGAGCCATTGAATTTACTATATAAGCAAGCATTAATCTTATCAATCTATGAAGACTGGAATGTTATACAGTGACCCATTAATTTCAAAGCCTAATACAAGGTCTGTTTAATGCCTGCAGTCTATTAAAAAGTCTGATCCTACAATATAACTGCTTTTTCGTAAAAGTTAAACCCCAAATCATTCTTTTATTGCTTTGATCATTTGATAATCTGTTGTGACAAGATTATGGTTTCAAAAAAATCCTCAAGTACGTAATTTCTTTGCATCTGCATTTGCTCCAAGTTTGAACTTTAACACCAACAAACAATTTATTAGAAAATCCAAGGATTTAAACAGTCATGATATTGGTGTATATGTTTACTGTAATAAATGTTCAACAAAAAAATAGACTTTCTTTTATCAAATACTGTTTAGACTAACCGCCTTACCTATATTCTGAACAGTATCTTTTCCAACTTAGTGGAGAGAGCTGTGGCACCAAAAAAACACTGCCTATTCAAAACATCTCTAAAAGAAAAGAGAAAATTTTCATTATGACAGATGTCTTTGGTGGGTTTTATTTCTATATGTAATATATGTGTTGACTGTAGTGCTTTGTGCAAGCCTGGATAAAGACCAGAAATTTTTCTTTCAAGGTTTCTTTACAACAGTGCAAGTCATGTTGATTTGCAAAAATTAAAAAAAAAATTAGTTTCTGAAAACTGCCCTTTTTACTTAATGAGATGATTCAATAATAGAATTTAATGGCACTACATGTTAGCTCCTGTCATGGAAGGTCATGGTTTGCAATTTCTTGTTCTAATCAGTAGTTACTTCTACAAAAACCAATCAGAGGGAAAGGTTGATATTTAAATATGTTTATGTTACTAAACAGGTGTTCCTGTTTGACATACTATACCTAATTCTACCTAATTTTCACAAATCTAATGTCAATGAGAAATTACTCTTCTTAAAATAAGACAAAACCAGTTCCAGTGTGGCTGTTAAATGTAAAGAATAATAAGCAGCTTGATGACTACTCTGTTTTTTGCTATGTTCCTTGGGTGTACACTTTAGAAATGTCTGCAAAATTCAACCGTATTTTTCTGTGTAGGAGTATACTTTCATTGCCTGTGATACCTTTCTTGACTTACACCTGCTTCAAGAAGTCTGTGAAATATGGATCTAGTAGTACTGTATCCTTGTACAAATAAATGACTGTTATTAACTTCTAAGAGTCTCAACATTTCGGTCCTGTGCACTAATTAGGAATGCAAAGGTATGAGCGGATTACTTGTGTAAACTCATGGAGTTCATTGGAGCATTTCCCAATTTACATTGGAGACTGTATTAAAATCTGACCTGCTAAATGATAATATATTCCTTTTCAAATATATTTTCTTGCATTAAGAAGAAAGGGATCCTATTTCAAGGGACAGAAGGACAAAATAAAGGGCTGCTAGTGCATTTTTGTGTTCCAGTACCACAGTTTGAAGGAGAAGTAATACTGTACTCAAGTAACTACTTAAGCAGTAGCTGAACTCAGGTAGTTACACATACAAGAAGAAAATCACTGATTTTGCTAAGACAACTCCTGTCAGGATGTGACTCAAGAGACTTCAGGCATCTTTTATTCCGGTTAGGCCAAATAAATTTAGGTGAAAGGAAACTTTTTGCAGTACCACACAGAAGGTGGTAGTAATGGGATTGTTCCTTTGAACGCATTCCCGAGTGGTGAAACGCCCTATCCTGCAGCCAGACGGGAGGTGTCAGCAGGAGTAAGCCTTAACCGCAGGAAGTGGTTGGAAGACCTCTGACTCTGTTAGCTTCGTCAGGACTGGCTCTGCTCACCTGCCCTGTCTCTCCTGATCTTCTCCACGGTTGTGTTGGAAGGCATTTAGGATGCAGGTGACTGTGGCTAATAGCTGCAAGCTATGTCTGAAAGGGACTTTTGCCTCTGATTTCTAAGGGGTGGTGTATCAGGAACTGATTGATCAGAAAATCTCCCCTGAGGTACTTTTAAAGTGTTGATTGAAAGTATTTTTGAAATTTTATTAGGAAGTACATTTTTGTCACACCTAAATGCTTTGAAAGATTGTTAATTTTGTTGAATTTTTATTTTGGGGAATAATTGAAGCATGTGCTGGTGAAGTACTTTTTGACTTGCCTGACTTTTATATTTTCTAACAAAATATTTTTATTTTTCCTTTCAAATGAGGTTTTTGTTTCAAATGGCTTTCTATTTTGTATTCTGCACTAAAGTGCAGTTGCAGCCAAATGGAGCGTTTTGATTTTTGTCAAAATAAAATCTGTCAGTAGCTGGCCTGAAACAGTATTTTGGTTTGTTATGGTTGGAATCTTCTTTCATGGAGAATTTTGAAATGGTAGGATTTGCTTCCTGATGGGCATGAAAACGGTTTTGAAATTACAAATTCTTTAGAAAAATGAAAATGCCATTCTTGTCACAGCTCTGGTGCTTTCTGAGTTGTTCCTTGTTCACTTGCCACGTGATAAAAATAGGATGTTGAGCACATTTGCCACAAGTAAATGCCAAGCATAAGCAGAGCAGATTTCCTTCATGCAGTTCTGCTTTATTTAATATTGTACCCTGGTATGGACTGACTGAGTTAATCTGCAGCATGTAAATCTAGGCATCAACATCACCATCATCAGTCAGAATTGTGATAATTGGTTTAGAGTAACTAAAAGCCTAACAAAGAAGAAAACTTCAAAAAAAAACCCCTTACCCCACCTTGGTTATGTTTGTCTTCTAAACAACTCTAATCTGAAAACAAAGGCCATATCCAGGTTTTTGTTTTGTCTCAGGCATTTGGATACAGGTTCTTGACTCAGACCCTCAGTGAAATACAGGTCACCAGCAAAAGATCTTATTCTCCACCTCATTTTGACTATTGTATTATGAAGAGTTAGTACATGTTGTGTAAGCAACCAAGTGATAAATGAAAAAGAAATCTTACTTTTGGATTTAGATTCAAGATTTCGATTTTGCAGCCTGCAAACAATCTTGATCTAGAGTTTCAGTTTGAGCCAGTGGCACCATCACCTCTCACAGCAGGTTCCCAAAACAAATACCAGATCTGTGTGTTACTCCCATCTGTCTAATATAGCCTGGTATTATTGCAACTAGAATATAGTGTTTGAACTGCAATGTCCACTCATATGACTCAAAAATGACTTCTTCTCAAGGACAGATTGTACCAGCAAGTCTATGCAATGAAACCTGTTTTCTGGAGGGGTTTTGCAAAATACCAGTTGGAATTTGCCTGAGGCGTTGAGCTGGTTCTTTTACATACCAAAGAACTATGAACATACTAAACCCCTACAGTTTTATCATATTCACTTAATCTTTCAGCTCCCAGAAAACAGAGTGTAGTTCAAACAGTACATCTCTCAGGATTGTAACCCTGGAGCTTTTACTATTCATTTATTTATTCTTTTGTCATCTTTTTCTGCTTTAGGGGTGGATACGTTATTGCTTATTTGGTTTGTATCTTCTCTTTCTGAAAAACGCTGAAGGCAGAGTTAATAGCCAAAGTCTCGTGGTCCATAGAGCTGGGAATTCCTTTCTAGAGTGACTCATTGTGGTGCCTCCTCAACACTTCACAGAACCAGGGACAGAGTCTGGTTGGGAGGGATCACAGGAAGGGCTCCTGCTCCAACCTCTGAATTCAGATCAGGGCTGTCATGAGAACTTCCACATTTGGAGACTCCACAGGCTTATTTGACTCCTGTTGCAGTGCTTAATTATCCTTGTTATGATTCTTTCTTTCTTATATGAGGTCAGAACTATTTATGAACATGTCAGCTATGTCATGTTCAGGAAAACTATTTCTGGACCAATATTAATAAGCAAGGACTGCCCTAAAATACAAAAGAGCAACAAAGGATGAAACCATCTTCCCTGCTACCACCTATAGAATTCTGAAGTGTAATACTACTTGCCTGGAAAATAGTACCATTGCATCACGGAACCAAAGCCAAGTTCAGCACCTAGCCTGTCATTTTCAGATCCCAAGATGTCACGGTCATAGCCTGTCTGCATTTCTTCAGTGTGAATGTTGTTGAATGTGGTGATTCTTTTCCCTCATGACTTGATCATACTGCATAAACTGTTGAAGTAGGACAAGTACCTAGCAAAACTTGTTCCCCAACACATGTCACAGCAAGAAAACATTTTAGAAATTGTTTGTATAGTTTTAACTATTAGGTTTTGGTTATAATAATAATTTCCAGACACATTCCTATTTTATTCCATAAATGTATTTGCATAGGACACAAATTTGACAGATGGACTTGGGGAGCTCACTTTGCTGTGCAAACAAAATGCATGCACATCATAAAAACCAGACCTTTTAGAGAAGCAGTAAAATGAGAGATATTTCTAAATAATTGATTTCTAAACCAACAATTGAACTCTCCTAATAATGACTTTGAATACAGGAGATAAGGTTCAGTTACTGTCTATGCTAGTTGATAATATAAAAAACTTAATGGAAGATGGTATTTCTAATAAGAAAGTGAGAATTATAAGCAATAAAACCCAACATGGGATGTGATTATCATGAGACAATAATATTCTTGGGCATTTTTCTACATAAAAGCTGAGTGCTCCCCATAAATACATGTATTTCATAATAACCACACCCCTACAAGTCACCTGATTGATACAGAGTTATGATTTCTTTTTTAGATTTAAATAGAGATACATCATCTTAGTAAATTGCTTTGGACTTGAATACTGTAGCCGTGAGATTAATAGAGTTCTGTGTAGGAGATACTAATTGCTTTATTTCTGATGGGTGATATTTAGACCTTCACACCTCCATTTTCAGGGAAGTAAAATGGTGGTGAGCATCACGGTAGGATAAAATGAATCAATCCCTTCTGAAGAGCGAGCAATCAATCAGAATTAGAATTGTGCTAGTGCTGATGCTGTCTCTTGTTTCTTATTTCATTAGTTACATTGCCAATATGAGTAAGTTAACTGTCTTTGAAAGGCTGCAGACAAAGTGGCATTTTTTCTCAAGTTAGTTCCCAAGCTATGGCACAATTGACTGATACCAAAAGCCTGTTGAGATTTCTTAGGAGGCACAAAGCATTATGAAGTCCTTTTAAGAGGGATATAGTATAAATATTACCCTCATGTACATCACCTGTCATCCTTTGTCTCTTTTATTAATTCTTTTATGTTTTGTCCCATTTGCCCTGCCTCTTTCAATCTTACATCATCCTCCATTTTCACAAACCACTCCAAGCTCTCCCTTCACCTGCGCTAGCCGAAGGGAGGGGTAGTGAGGAACAGATTGTACATCTTTATCCTTCACATAGTAAGGAAGAGATGGAAATATATGGCTTCACAGAAAGAATTTATCCCAGAGTTTCTTCTAAGAAAGACGGTTCTTCAGTCTAAGTAAGGATTATTCAGTCCTTAGACCTGGCCATCCTTTCTGTACTAAGAGAAAGGAAATTTATGTTGTTTTTAGCAGAAGTGACCCAAGGCAGGAAGGAGAGGCAGTTCTCTACAGCTTACTTTGATAGCATACAAATGATGTGTAGCTTGTGAAGAAACATTTCATGGCTTTTGCTTGAGGGGGTTTTATGGAGGAAGTACTAGTGAGCAGCCCAGGAATGTCTTCTGCATCTCTCAAACTAAAACCAGCACTTAAGGCAGAGCCAGGCCCTAAATGCAATCACAGATGTCTAGGGCAAGGTTGCTGAATGACGTGAGCAACCGTTGTTATTTGGAACAACACTGTTTCTCAGATTACTGCATACAGGACTAAAATAACAAGCTGCTTTAAAATTATTCCCCATATTCCATGACAGTAATTTCTCCTCCATGGAGAATCTGACCTGCCAGATCCCTAACGTCTACAATAAGGGCACAGAATTCCAACAATATTATATCACAATAGGTATAATTACAGCTGAGTGTAAGTACCTGCTGTCACATTTGTTGCTTTGTGCATATTAATTGGTTAACCTTCTGATGGCTGGCCAAATTCTTTCCTTGATCAAAAGGCACACTGAAACACTTAGCAGAGTGTTTAAACAATGGACTTTATTAGTACAGTGTCAGTAACTCAGCCCTTCTTAGAGAAAAAAATCTGTATAAGGAAACACAAAGCATAAATTCTTACTGGAAATCCTTCCAGAATAACAAAGTATATTGGCTGATACATCAATTATTTTTTCACAAAAGCTTGTTTCTAAAAAGAAAGAGAGAATGTTGTTAAGCACAAAGAAACAGAAATTCTTAAAATTCTTTTTTTGTCTCTCAAGATCAGTATTCTGATCGGTGAAGAGAGATGGAAAGTAGACAACTTAACATTTTTTAAATCTTCTTTAGCTTTTGATATATTTATTTTACTATTAATTAGAAAATCCTAGAGTGACTGGCATCAACTCACATGTAAATTAGCATTTTCGCCTCTAAGTATATGTAACATGCTTTTAAACTAACAAGGTTTAAAATTTTGCTAACTGTATGGTTTTTGTGCCTGCTTAAAGAGTTCTGGAAGATTAGATGGACATACAAAATTCTGGTATAGCAATACATAAACTTTTTAGAGTGCGCAATTTATTATGGATTATAAATGAGCTCAGAACAAAAACTACAAAGAACATTTTATAGATTATCAAAGTGATATGCGATGCGTGAACAAACTGTGCAGAAAATTATGTACCGTAGACCCCCTCTTGCTTTCATTGTATATCCATAACATCCTTATCATAAAAGTTTAATTAAAAATAGGGCCCATGGAGTTGTTCTAGATGTAGTCGGTCTAGTGGAAACACTGATGCGCACAGATGTGCAGTAGCAGGGAGTGGCATCTGGCCAATATATCACTTCAGTCACTGTCTCTCAAGTTTAACCTCTGAGGGTATGCTTGTGTTTTTACTGATATCAGGAATTGCTGTTATATACACAAATATGTTGGGGAGGGGGAACACTTTAAAATCATCTCCAGGCCTTCACTGCTCTTTCTGTTGTAATTTGCTATCGTGTCATTTTCTAAACTTTACAACATTTCCACATTCTTCCCATTGGACACTGGTTTCAGTCACCATCTCATGCCTGTAACTAGTACAAGCTGAAGCATTCAGGGTATTACAACAGGTGCCTAAGAATGATGGTGCTCACCTTAAAAAGAGCAATAGTTTCTTATTTATGTGTAGCTTACTAATGCCCAAGAACCTATTTGAGTCCATGGCCTGTTTGTCTAACTTCTTCAGTGAAGCAGATAGGTATGTTAATTTCATTTTGATTTTTAAGGATGAACTGTAACAGAAGAATATATTCAGTAAAAGTTATTTTCAAAAATATTTTCCTTTGCCACTTGAGGAAATGTTTGAGTTGTCAATTTTATTAATGTCATTGAAGAAACTATTTCCTGGGTGAGAATGATAGACGTAAGTGACTTTATGGGGGCTCTGCTTTACTTATGGGAAATTACATTCGCGCTCTGGGGTTTCTACACTGATAGAATATGTTCATGTCTAACTGGAAAAAAAAATTAATTCTAAAGGGAAAAAACAACAACTAAAAAGTTCAGGCTTTCAGGACAACACATATTTGTTCTGTCTGTGTGTAGACAATCTATCAGCTTGGAAATTACATAGCTGTGAACAAAACCAACCATTTCTCAGCAGTGACATCCTCCTGTTGTCTCCCAGCCACCTCCCCCAAGCACACGCTTCAAAATAAAGCAATGGCACATTGCACATACACTTCTTGCTTTCGGTGACGAACTTTGTATCATGTTTAATGGCAAAATACATACACATAAACATGTATAAAAGATTGTCAGTTGCTTCCTTTGTTTAAAGACTAGGTAGTTTGTACTTGTTAGGGCTTTCAGCTGTTAGCCTCAATCATGCCCTTCCCACCTCACCAGTTTTAACTTAGTGGTATGCCTGGGATAGGTAATAAGAGCCATGGGAGTAACTTTATAAAGCCACAGAATCAAAGGCAGATGTTAAATACAAATTGTACCAATCAAACAGAGCTTACAAAAGAGTAGAATTCACTCCTGTAATTCTATTTGAACAAACATGTCAAATACAGGAACTGGTAGAAATACTATCTCCATCAGGTCCCACTCTCATCAGCTACCCTGCATTTAATCCTTTCCCTGCTCATCAGTGGTATTCTTCCATTGTAAAATCACCTCTAAAGACACAATCAAATTTAATGATCCTTTGCAAAGGGAAAGCAAGCTCTGAACTGCCCACCAACAACTTTAGTGTGGCAATTTCCCTGATGACACCTTCCTGACAGATGACCTTAGTAGCGCATTCTGATTTGCTTATATCCTCTTCCTCATGCCACTCTAATCATCCCGTCAAAACTGCAAAATATTCTGTGCTTCATAGATGAAAATATTAGAGAAAGTGGATGTACTCCAGATGGATCCCAAAACCTTCCTACTAAGGTGACACTTGTATTAGTCTGGCAGAGGAGATTCTGGGAGTCAAGGCTGTTCAGAATCTGTACACATCTGTATGTTGTTTTCCCGGTTAGGCTTTCACCATCCCTGCAACCCACTGTCTTGCAGGGTGCAATCTATTTCAGTGACTTTCAATTCTAAACACATTCCCTGTCTTCTGGGACAAGATCGAAGGCTCTGCCTACTCAACATGCAATCTAGCCTCCAACTTGACATTTACTGATTTGCTGGTTTGTCTTCTTTTGTTCTAATAATGTTGGTTTTGCAGCAGGTTATTTATAATGAGAATATTATTTCCCCATAAAACTTAATTTGATAGCTTGTTTCAGCAAAGGGTCATAGCTGAACTTCACTTAGCTGGCTTTTTACACAGTGATTGAATTAGTGTAGTCTTTAAAGGGCTGGTTTAAAGGCTGCCAAAGTCGTCAGAAAGATGGGCATTGAGTGTAAACAAAGCCAAGCAGTGAACTGCAAACATCTAAATATAATTAAAGTATTCTATGTCGGGCTGACTCCACCTGTTTTATTTACAGCATTTCTGAGAATTGTAATTGGGCCTGAGAAAGCTGGAATAAACAGCAACAGCTTTTTGACTGAAATACTTTGAAAATGTAGAGGTTTTGCTTAACCTGAAGGATTGGCCTAATATTGAACAAAAATACTTGTGTTTAGAAACGTGAAGACAACAGAAAGACAAATCATGAATGTCAGTGGCATTCACCAAGTATAATGCCATTTGGGCGCTATGTAATAGAAGAAAGCCTAATCTATTCTACCTGTATAGGACTATAAAAATAAGATTATTGTTGTTTCATGGCATTATATTGCACCCAAAACTTGAATTAGTGTTCCTTTAGTGGTAATAAAAAGAAATTGTAAATCCAATTGGTTTTGGTAATATTAATATTGCCTATAAAGCACTTCTGTTCTATTAAAAACATTTACTAAAACAAACTAAAGGAAAATGCTTTTCCAGAATGACCGTAATGGGAAGCTGATGTCGAACTCTCTTACACTAGCATTGCCAAAAATTTAATTTCAGTAATCCCAGTTCTGCTTCTGCCTTGATTTCGTACAAGTGTAGCTCCATTTAATTCAGTGGAACCATCCTGTTTTGTCCTCATTATACAAATCCAAAATCAAGTGAGGCATAGAATTTTAGAGCTTTATTCAAAGCTCACTGAAGTCAATGAGATACTACCCCTTGACATAAAGCAACCCAAATAATTCCAGAATTTGTTCTAATAGGTGATACTAGTTACACCAGTTGTATACCTGCTTAACTTCATTGACTTAAAATGCATTACTGAATATTAGGCTAATTGTTTTTGGTGAGAGGCAAAGCTTTCAAAATCACCATGGGAAAAATTAGTGCAAATATAACAGAAAACTGTAGTTAAAGTATAGATTTCTTAATTTTCTTCAATTTAGCATCAGTCCTCGTGTGACCTAGTCCTATCACTTAAAGCACTTTGAAAATCCACTCTGATTTCCCAGTGATGAAGACAAAATAGAATAGCATAACACAGCATAGCATAGCATAGCTTTGCTTTAGGTCTGGTAAAGGGAAATATGGAGTTTTAAAAACTCAAGAAGTGTTGTGTTGAACACATTGCATTTTTTTTCTCATTACTGTTTTCAATCTTAGTGATGCTTATGAGCTAAACCGATGATAACTCTTAACCTCTTACCCTTTTAAAAGAAGTAATGTGTATATGAAAAACACTGCTTCTTAGAACAAGGATGTTTAGCTTAAGCCAGATATCATCAATGTGCTTTTTCAGCATCTTATAGTAGTGGAAAGATGTCTCAAATATTAGGCATAATTAACAATCACACCAGCGCAATTTCGTGATATGCACAATGACAGCCATACAGAGCCTGATTCTGCTGTTATGCTGGAAGTACATGCCATAGTCTCCTTAGTTCATGTCATATGAGCTAAAAGGTGTACCTAAGGTATTGCAAAGCACTGATCAACATTTTCAAAGGGAAAGATAATACACCTGCAAAGTAAAATCTACTGATCTACACATTGCCCATTCTCACTTTAGACCTATGTAAAACTTGCATAGATTGATGCATCTGCACACGTACTCGTCGTAATGCTTTGCCTGTTTCAGTCAGTTATGTAGAAAACATGCCTGAATTTTACTACTAGGATTCATGAAAATTTGATTGAAAAATAACATTGCAGAAAATCTCCCAGAACAGTAGGGCACAATCTCCCCACCACAAATCCTTTCCTACCAACCTCCTGCCTCATCCTCCTGTGTTCTTACTCAGATACGCCTGTTCCTGAAAGTATGTAGTCTTAAAGAGAAAACTTTTGCATCAGAATCTTAACTGTATATCATGAAAATTCAAGATTTTGACCAATTCCAAATATGTCAGGCCACCTTTAGAGTGAGGTGTTTTCAGAATCACATAACATTGACTTAGCTTCAGAAGAAGTCAAGTAAGGCAAATGGTGTGCATTTTTACAGCTTCTGCAAACAGCACATATACATAAAATCTTGATTCTCTGGGCAACTGCATATCTAACTTTCCTAAGCCTTTTGTAGCTTGCCTAGTAGAAGGTCTCTGGATAATGAGGTAGATAACATTTTCCTCCATCATACAAAGTGTGCATGTTCTTCCTTGCAATTCGATAAAGGTAAACATTAGGTTAGCTTGTCTAACAGAGAAGAATGGGACCTTTGTAACCTGTTCTCCATCTGCAGGTATGACTTCTCTTGACTTTGGAAGTTTTTCTTGCACAAGCATCTTGGGATTTTTTCCCTTAAACAATGAATTGTACTTTGTTGAATGTCAATTAATGGTACTAGTATTTAAATAATATATGTTAAAATTTTTAAAATTTCAAATGTATCATGCTGGTGATTCAAGATTTACCTGGCAGATAGTTTAAAGAAATTACTTTGCATGCAGTGATTCATTTAAATTATAAGTACCCATTACTCTGTATTTCATTTTTAACAAGTTCTTCATCCACTCAAAGAAATACCAGACAGCTCAGGTTGGAAAAATGATTCGTCTGGCATATGCAAAGATGGACTCAGTGCAGTTGGGGATTCATAATCAGAGCAGAAACGTATTAAGGGTAGGTGTCATATTCCTTGATGTTTGCGAAAACTGTCAGAAGCCTGCATGCATTGTGGACTCTTTTTTTGTTACGTTACAATCTTTCAGTTCCCAAAGCAATTTATGTGCATATGCAGAACTAGTTTCTGAGCTCTTAAGTCAGGTAAGCCCTGTGGATTTCTGCAGCATCTTACCTAAATAAGAACTTCCAAATTCAATCCCTGAAAATAAAAGGCAAAATTCTATGGACTGCATATCTCTTACATTGAATAATTATTTAGGGAATTCAATGTTAAAGATACTGTTTTAGAGCTATGTGCACCACTGGAATATCAAAACAGGATCTGGCTAAGCAATATTTGTATTAGCTTAGCATTGCTATTCCTATACACTAAAGAGATAAATGGTACAGGTTTTATTCCTTTTCTTTTCAATTCTTTATTCTTCCTCTAAGAATAGCTTCACTCAGGGAGCACTAAGACGAAAGATATTTGTTTTAATCTTTGATAATATGGTCCTTTATGTTGTAGGTTTAAGGGAGTCTAAAACATTAAAGGAAATTTTGAAAAGTATTTAGCCTCCAAATGATGTTGCTGGGCCCCTGGTGGGGCTTTCAAAAGTGCTGAGATGCCTGACTCTCAATGATTTCTACAAAAGGCCCATCTTCACTGATTTCTTACTCCCTTTCTGGAAGCCAACTACATCCTCTGCAACTTCCTGTTGATGGTAGGGCAGGTCCTGACCTCCCGCCACTGAAAGAGGTGAAGGAGCAGAGTAAAACAGAATTATTTTCAATTCATTGCAAGAAATGCCTGCTGTGATTTTAGTTGTGCTTAACAACCTGCAGGATTCATCTTGTGTCAAGGTTCAGTGAAAACAGCAGGCTTATTGTCTGAGATGGACCAATAATAAAGTTATTGATAAAAAACCCAGAGTAGAATTTTCATTAAATTTTCAGGTTCACAATGAAAGATCGCAGCCAAACTTTGTAAGTGCCCTCTCTGGCCAGGGTAGAAGTGGTAGAAAAATGACCACAAGAGCAGTAAACCTAGTCAAATAGTTTTATTTGTAACTGGTTATTGTAATAGTATTGTACATGATATGAACACCTCAGGGCACAGAAACTTTAAAATTCTGCTGCTGATTAAGTTCAGGCCTAGATTTCTGAGACCTAGTTATTGTTGTTAACATAGTTTCTGGGTTTCCTGTCAATGACTTCAATGTAACTGTCAGGCCATACGCTCAGCCATGTAAATCAGTGTCTCACTGTTCAGGTTAATGAACTATGCCAGTTTTCATTAGCTGAGGATGATTCTTCATAGGTAAAAGCTTACCTAGACTTTTGGTTGTTTGAAGACCCCCTAGGAGAGGATCAACCACAAAACTCATACTACTACCTTTGAGCAGAGCACTTCCCTTTCCTCTGACTTTAGTTTGCTGTTCAGCCATGTGCAATCTGGCCTTAAATTGGCAGCACGATCCTCATTTACCTAAAGTGGGGGACTTTTGCAATTTTCTGTTTATGTAGACAATAACAGATACGACCAATGAATAACACTTGGACTCTCTTTTAAGACATCTATTTTCAGCTGTTGCACAAAGAACTGCTTGTCACCATCTTTCTGGTGTTTGCCAGGAGTTCAGCATTACCCTACTCAGTCAGAAAATGGGAAACAGTGGATGCAATGTGAACTCAGGAGAATTGTCCTGTTTGCGTCTATGCAGTACTTTTGGTAGGAAGTATTTTCAGAGTCAGACTCACATTTAATGGAAGTACACCACAAACACAGAAACATGAATTCTGCAATACTGAAGGAGAGCCTGATATGTTTTCCACTTGGGATATATTTAATATGCAGGTAGTACTGCAGTCAGCTATAAAAGCCTACGTGTCAGATACTAGAAGCAGCCTTTGATTGTACTACAGATTTTTTTGTAAAGGGTAAATTAATGCTGTAATGAGCTAACTTGTGTGCCTCTCCATTACATAGCAGCCACAGTTCGAATTCATACCCTTACGTTGGCAAAAAACAGTGTCTGTTTCAGCGGTTTATATAAATTTAAATGATAGAACCAACATGCTGTATCTTATCTATCTACCTTTCTGTCTGTCTGTCTGCCTGTCTATCTGTCTATCTATCTATCTATCTGCCTATCTTCCTCTTCCCCCCCCCGAAAGCAGTAAGTCCATAAACAATGTATGCAGTATCACAGATGGGCTGTAGAGTAGTTCTCTTTTTATGTAATTTCTGATGTACTAAGCAGTCATTGCTCTTACATATGAGAATGATGCAGAATGGACAGAAAGTACATGGCTGAAAT
Organism: Cariama cristata; assembly: GCF_000690535.1. NCBI lineage: Eukaryota > Metazoa > Chordata > Aves > Cariamiformes > Cariamidae > Cariama > Cariama cristata. The sequence goes on from NW_009620262.1 coordinate 69,251, forward strand.
TTTCAGATGGTATGATTTTGGTAGGTGCGAGCCCCTATTAAGACCCATACTGTCTTGATTTAAGGTATGTCCAAAACATATGTATAATTCATTAGTCTTCATCTTACACCTTCAGCTACTGAGTAGCTTGTCCGTTTTTATTCTTGGTCAATATATCAGGAGTAATGATATTCTATGCATAAGATTAAAACAGGATAAATGATACTTAATGATAATTAAAAAAATTCTTCTGTGGGCACAGCTTCTGTTCCAATCTGTTCTGATTTTGCTTTTGGCAATAAAATTTTATTGTAGCTTAGGACTCCTCTTCTGAAATAAGTAGCCTATTAATTTTCTCTCCTATTGGCAGGACCAAGAACACGTTTAATGGATAATGCAGAAAGTTAATTTCAGAGAGGTTATTTAAAAATAAACCAGGTGGAGGTATACATTAGAAAGTCAGTTCCTCTTCAAGTCCCTTTGGGTAAAGCCAACACGCCACAGCAGTTCAGGAGTCATCTAGAACAGGGAATGCTGCTACAGGTCTGTCGCAGCTGACTCCATACCAGTCTTTCCTGTCACTTACTTGGCAAAGGAGATACTTTTTGGTAGCTGTGTCCAATTGCAGGACAGAGAGGCTGGGGCATCACAAAATCCTAGGCAGATGAGGGTCTTCTGGGGTCTGCCCATAGGTTAAGTAGTAGGAAAACTGCATAAAAATGTCATGTGCCCACTCTGCCTCTAGGACTACTAAGAAAATTTCTCAGCAGACTGAGGACACTCATACTTTGATTTGGATAGATTTAATTTCATAGTATAAGCAGAAAGTCTTGAAAATCCATATACTTTTTGTGTGTGAACATTCAGGGAAGGGTTAGAGAATAATGACTCATTTCTGATGCCTCAAGACTGATTAATTTCAGTTTTGGCAGAAGGTTTTGCTCACTTCTGTTACTGAATACCTACTCTCCGTATTACGCTTTCTGCAGGAGATCTGTTAACATGATTGCTAATAAGATATTGTTCTTTTTTCGTTGTCAGTTTTTCAGAGAAAGGATAGATACTTGAAAATTATTTTTAAAAAGGTCTAAGAAAGTACAAATGAATGTGGAATCTATCAAATGAGAGGGAAGTTAAAAAGGAATGAAGGGAGTGAAGTTAAATGCACTCACAGTAGGTTTTCTTTTTCTTGAAAAGAAAGGTGACAGCTAGGAAGGGAATAGCTCTGGGACATGATCCTTACAGGCTGTGTATGCAACACCTGCGTGTACATGAGCATACAGACATCATCTTGAACAGCCTGAATAAAGACCAGACTGATCTGCAGCCTCTATGATAGACTGACTTCAGTGTGAGCTATTTATAAATCATTCTTTCATTCCCAACAATGCTTTGGCTGGAGCCGAAAAGGACAGAACTACTGGCAGACTGGCCCCTTGCCTAGTGTGCTGTGACTGACATGTAATCTGTCACTCCCCATCATCTGTGGGGTGATGATAGGAAAATAATGCTCCTCAGCTTGCCTTAGATCACACATTACTCTCCTGAATACAACTCCCTAAAGCTGTGAAATGGCCTTTAGAAAGTGTCTTTGTTCATTTTTGATACAGGAGAATGGGAATAAATGATAAACAGGCTGGAGAGAAGGAAAGCAAAACACACATTAGAGACCTGATGAGAGAAATTGGCTACGACTGAGATTTCAGTGTGATCCCATGACCTTTTTGTGAAGAATATCCATGGTGTATATCAGAGGCATATAGGGTGCAAGAGCTGGGTTGTGTACTGACTAGGGCACTGGCTGTGAATGGCATTTCACAAGTTTAATTGTGGTTTAACCAACCATGTTCAATATATCCCTGGGAAATCAGTCTCCTTCCATTTCTCCACTCTTTAGAATATAAAATTTGCAGTGTGACTTTCCTCTATAGCAAGCGTGTGGCATAACAGGGTCCCACTTTCATCTGGTGACTTGGGAGTTACAGTACTACAAATACTGTAATAGTAATAGTATAATGTAATAAGTACAATAACCATGTACCTTAGTTATGCAGATCTTTTACTAAAATAGAATTCTTTGGGTGAGTTAGGGGTTATAGGATCATAGAATCATTTAGGTTGGAAAAGACCTTTAAGATCATCAAGTCCAACTGTGAACCTAGCACTGCCAAGTCCACCACTAAGCTATGTCCCTGAGTGCCACATCTACACATCTTTTAAACACCTCCAGGGTTGGTGACTCAACCACTTCCCCGGGCAGCCTGTTCCAATACGCAATGACCCTTTCGGTGAAGAAATTTTTCCTAATATCCAACCTAAACCTCCCCTGGCACAACTTGAGGCCATTTTCTCTTGTTCTATTGCTTGTTACTTGGGAGAGGAGACCAACACCCACCTCACTGCAACCTCCTTTCAGGTAGTTCTTCTTTTAAAAAAATGGCACTAATTATTCTTCTTTTAGGCCGTTTTCTTTTGATGACTTGTTTACATTCCTTTTCTGCTCTGAAAACTCTCTTAAAGATTTACGGAGATACCAAATTAACTTTCTTCTCTCTCACTCCTCCAGCACCCTCCAGTTCCTGGGAACCAGTCCTCTTTGTTTCATGGTTTGTATACAACGAAGTTGCTGATGATCTTCAGAATATTGTAATGCTGTCCCTGAGGTCTAACCTTGCTGCCTCAAATGACATTTATGTAAATTGTCACTAGAAGTTTAAGGCACATCTTTTCTTCCTTAAGAACATGTCAGACTGATGTGGCTTTATTTGTATTTCATAAAGAGATGATTGATTAAAGAGGCCAAAATTAATTTAGATTGATATTCACTGGACTTCTTGTAGTGACATTGAAGTATGACTCCCCCATATTTTGCATTTTAATTTGCTTCTCAATAAACTTTATGACTCCACAATCTCACTGACCCCTCTTAAGGCTTGCTAGACAAATTCCTGAATGTAGTCCTTCAGTCTTCTTACCATCTCTCCCTCTTAGTCAGTCAGTATGTTACAGGGGAAATAGAGCTCCAGAAAATATATAAAATTGTGTATTTCTGCTAGTCTGTTCAAGCAGAAATTTGCAAGTGCACTGTAGGTGGTAATCTGTGTGGTCCCATTCTGTATAGACAGGGTGGTGTTGCCATTGTGATGGAAGTAAAATCAAGACCATACCCATTTTATTTGTGCAGATGAATGCAACGTCTACTGAAAACCTATCTCAATTATTCATGTTTTAGTCTACTTATCCTCTGAGCTCCTTTCACATTCTTTGCTGTTCTCCCTGTGTAGTTAGGAAATACATTTTAGCTCAGATTTATACTGGCACAGACATCAAAGCACTGACCCATGAAGCCCAATGTTAACAGGTTGTTTCTTTTGTATCACAATAAAAGACCCTGATTTATTCTCAGTTTATGTAGTAGGAGGGAAGAAAATATGGAGACTAGAACTACTTGGGTGCCTTCCAAAAATGTGACTGATTTTACTCAGGTCAGTATCCAGAAGCAGTGCTTCAGATGTTATTATTTTATGGTCAATGTCCCCATAACCCTGCACAGAGCTGAAGCGTCTCAGGTGGTAAAACAATTCCCAGGATAACTAGCACCTTGTCACAAAAACAAGGCTTCACAGAATGGCTGAGAGCAGAAGACCGTCCACTTTAAAATTGGTTTGAATGATCAGAAATGTTACACAGAAATAAAATTCCTGTAGAATAGAAACCTGGCCATTTCTGGGAGGTATTTATCATCTTTCCAGGCACTGTTGATCACAGATGGAGGAACCAGTGAGGCAGTTTCTGCTTGAGTTTGTGTCCTTCTCTCTGCATTCAAGAAATTCTAGATGTTTGCTAAAATGAGTATTTTACCTACTCCCTTACTTATGAGGACCAGTCTGTCCTCCATGCCATCAGTCCTGTCAAATTCTTGCTTTCCCATATTCCTCCAGGAACCTTGAGGTTCCCTTTTCCCTGCCACTGCCTTGTGTGAGGGGCTGCGGGGAAGAAGGATACACTGTCTGCTTCGGGACAGCTCTGAACATACAGATGGCTGCAGTCATTCGTAATGGCAAAACTGATCTCTGGGAATGTGACAATAACTAGCCTGAATAACTAGTTTGAAGACAGCGTGTCAGTAGCTAGCATGTATGCAGCACTTGTTCCTGTGATTTGCAGGATAAATCAAATACCTTGTTTTATGCTTCATTGTAAAAGGCTTCTTTTGTGTACAGCTCTTCACACATAGCTCTTAGCACTATTTATGGATTATCTGAGACCCTATTACCACCTCTGGGTAAGGTAATGAGTGAATGCTGGAGATTCTCACACTACTGTGATCATGTGTAACAGAACAAAAGGGTCAGTTAAGTTACCATAGAGGGTTCCTTATGAAAGAGAAATGCTGGTTATAGAGTCAGGATGAAAAGGGACCTACCAAAATGAAGTTATACATTTGTTCAGGCTCCTTTTATTTAAGGAAAAAGACAAAACCCAGCTCTTTCCAGAGGCTTCAAGGCAAGGACCTACCTATTGTCACTAGAACCCACAGGCTAGTGTGGAGTTACCTCCTAAGGAAGATGGATGTTTTTCAAGTCCAAAAAAATAATTAGGAATGTAATATACTTTCAGAAATAGAATTGGGGTGAGAGTGATTTTGCTTACAAATCTGTGTAGCAAGTGCTGGCCTGCCTGTTCAGGCCTGTGCTTTTCCACATTCTTCGTTTTTCTCTCTGCATATGGTTAGCCTTTCATATCCAGAAGGGAGCAGTTGTATCCTGCCAGGGACCACAGCTTTGCTCCCCCTGGGTTTTGTTCCAATGGATGTAAGGGGACCCAATTGCTCCTGATATACAGCTTTCAGCAAGGACCACCTACATTCTCCATTTGGATGATGCGTCATCATTCACTTTGACAATTTCATCATGATCACAAGAGCTGAAAGCAAATTTAACTCCCCTGGTATCTGAATTTGAACTGTGTCACACTTGCAGCCACGGATTTAATCCGGGTTTTTGCTGTGGTAGGTCTGAGTGTCAGAGATTCACAATGCTCCCTCACAAGGACAGTGCTGACACCTCACAAGGGTGTGCTGCTGAAACATCATGAACAAGAATCTGTTGTACACTCTGTTATTTCTTAATGGGAATGTTTTAATTGCATATTTCATATTTATGACCCTATAAAGAATAATTTTAATTTGACATTAACATCTGAATATGATTGTCTGAAAGACAATAGCAGCAATGACAAATAATGGTATAAATCAAACAAACTGAATTTCAATTTCTAATTAAAGATGACACTGAAAACTCAAGATAAGAGACATATGGAGAGAAACACATTTCTTTGCAAGCGGAACCAAAACCATATGGGGAAAAAGTGCAGAGATATCAAGCTAAAGTCTGAACTTCTTGGCATCAGAAATGTCAGTAAAGGGAATCCTAAACTGATCATCTTCCTATAAAAAATTATTTATCAGTCTCTTCCACAAGCCACTGAGACATCTCAAGCTGTTCAGAACAACTGGGAATTGATTGTACGTAACCTACGATGCAATTGTTTTACCAGTTGAGACCACGAGACAGATGGCATGAATATATTTAAAGATGGGGACAAAGCTGATGTGACACCAAACTGGATTACTGAAATGAACAATGCGAGTCACAGATTTGTTATCAGATGAAAGGGACTTAGTTCAGAAAAAATGGGTGCCAGTGCAGCCAGTGGTCTCCAGATGCTGGGGATCAGGAGCATAGGCAGCTACTCCCAGAATCAGCCCCACCATCTGCAGTCCCAGTAATCAAAACTTTTAACTACTCCCTCTGCACGAATAAGCCTTGAAATAGGTATGGCTTTCATCATGTTAGAAAGGGTGTTTAAAATGTTCACAGAGGACCAATAAGGAACAGCCTAGCTACAGGCTGCTGATGCAACTGTTATATTCCAGACTATTTCACAAGTCAAATATTGGGAATTGCCTTATTAAAGTGCCAGTGAAAGAGGGAGAGAAATTTTAAAGGTTTTTAGAGGCTTTAAATGATCTTGTGTAATATTGCAGTCTTAACTTGTCTGTTTGTAAAGAGCTTATACAACCTCAGAGCCTGATTTTTGTTGCGCTTTGGCATAAAACCATTTGCAGTATTGAGATTCACTTTTGCTGCATTTATTGTATCATCAACTACTTGTTTATGTGGGATGGAAGATGAAGTGGTTAGCTCTACTACTTGTTTACTGGGCAGGAAACAACTCTATCTGTAACCTAATGTCTCACTTCCTTCCTCATAATGTTCCCTTCTCTCTAAAGGCCTTTGTTTTTTTTGCTTTAATGACAGCTTAAGCTGCAGCTTTAAAAATGAGTTAACTTCACATTTAGATTAGTTCCCATAAACCTCATTTTAAAGGGACCTGATTATCTTCCTTGTTTGTAAACATAATTTTGTTGCAATAACTGAAGATACAAATTCTGCCAACTCAAAGTCTAAAGACCTAAGAAAAAGAGGGCTAGAGCTGAATGGATGGACTGTGCCAGGACACTGAAGACAAGCCATGTTTTTATCTAGGCCACTGTGAAGCCATTCATAAGGAGGAAAACATATTCCTCAGAAGACAGGAGCACCATAGTTCATATGTTAGCCTTTAATGTATGTTTTCTCTAAAGAAACCTAATGACTGGTATGACAAAATCGCTAGGAATGAAGTTTTAACTATCTGGCAAGAAAGGCAACTTGTTATTACTACAAAGTTTAGGCAACTAAAAAGCAGCAGTCAGAGAAGGATGTAAGGGTCATGACGTACAGTTGCCTCAACATATGGCTTTCATATATTGCCATAGGAAAAGGGCTAATACAAACAACTTTTTTCAGATCGCATTCAGTCACGACTGTTGTGTGAACCATGCCTTGCATGATACAGCATGCCATCAGGCTTTTTCACTGTCTGCCTGTGGTTGTCATGGGTTTGTCTGTTGAGGATCAAAACCCCTTAGTCTAGACCAGGATATTGGGCTGAACCTAGAGGTAACTGAAATTAATGCCCTGCAAGATATAGGAGATCAAATTGGCCCAGCTGCCTTAAATTCTGTGAATATCCAGAGAGGGAGAGCAGTCAGTCAGTGTAATATCTATCCTTCGCCAATGTAGGATTTTTAATAAACCCTGAATACATTTTTTGCATAACTATAGAACACTTTTTCAGTAGTACATTCTGAACCAACCTTTATAATAATGGAGTCAAAAGCTGAATGCTTGCTCTATTTCCTCTATTCTGTCTCCTGTGCAATAGCCAGGTGTCTGCTATAAGGAAGAAACCATCTTATACGAAACATCTGATCGAATGCATATTTAGCATTAGACTGTATCATCCAAGAAGCGTCTTAGCTCTACCTCAATGACCTAAGTCCTGTGTTTTCTCACATTCCAGTTCACTTAATGACATGCTGTGGGAAAGTTTTAGGAAATAGCTACCAGATTTCTTCTTTTCCGTCTTAAGCTTTGTTTCAGGTTGCAAAAAATAAGCACATTCCACCACTTCATGAAGTTATGATGTTGCATTTGTAAACATATAATGACATTCATGACACAAAAAATAGCACAATTACCATGGCTAATTACAAGTATCAACAGTGAACACTCTTAAGCTAGCACTCCAGCAGAGCTCAGGGCACTTTTAGAAGAGAGAATGAAGAAAAAACGTTAAGTACAAGTTGTCCATTGCTTTTATTCTGTGCTAAGAAAGAGGTTCTGTTTATTGCTCAGGCAGTTAAGCAGACTGGTTTCACTTCACTTGTAAGATGATGAGTTCATAGCCTGAGGTAGAAAGTCTGCATCATACCATTCTGTTATGTCTTACCAGAATAGTCTTAATGACCTGGCATCCCAGATAAAACACATCCAACTCTTTTTTTACTCCTTTTAGTTCTCAGCAATTCCAGGGTCAACGTTATATAATCTAATGGGTGAATAAGCATCTGTGAAGGAGTTTGACGTGTGTCATCCTCGGTGTGGCTGGAATCAATCTCTGCCAAGTCTTCCTGGGACACTACTGCGGTATAATAATTCAGTAAATCTAAGTCACACTCATGACTAACAACTTTCAAAGTTGAAAGAAACCCTACTTTTTGTTTTCTGAAAACCTTGGGAGGGAGGAGTGATTGCCCTGAATGTGAAAATGGCAATAATTTGACGGTATCAGGTGTTACTTCTAAGTTGACAGATCTCTAGAAACATTGAGGTTGAGGCTTTGAAGATGATTTCATAAGAAAAAGATACTTCAATGATCTAGGACTTTTTTCCTTTACAAGATGAAATCCTGATGAAGTCCCAGATGAAGGCACATCGTCATGTTAATGTAATTACAGAGAAATAAGGACTTGCATGGGATTGTGTCAGATGTATTAGAAATCACACTGAAAGAGTGAGAACAGGAGAGGTTAACATTTCCTTCTGCTAATCGACATTAAAACTCAACAGAATCAGAAGAAAGTGACACTATTTAGTACACCAAGCAGTGTTATCTCCCCACAGAACCATCACTGCAAGATAAATTGTGAAAGCTAGTAGAAATGGGTAAAATAATCTAATCTTTCCAGGACTGTCTTTTAATCTGGGCAAATTCTGTGCTTTTAAATTCTGTGTCATGAATGGGAATATAATTCATAATGTTTCCACAGTTTTATCTAAACTGTGTTTTGCAATCAGCCTCAGTTTTTATTCTTGTTGTACAAATGAATTGACATTTATTATCTTTCAAGGGTTTTTTTCCCAGATTGCAACTGATTTACTGAAAGTTCCTAGGAATATCACATCAGAAAGTAAGCTGGTTAACTGCTATTGCTACCAGTAGTATAAAACAGAGACATTAGCAGAGTCCAGTGCAAAAAGCCCGCAAATCTTTTTGTCAGTAAGAGTTCAAGAGAGCATTTAGACATGTATTTAACTTCTGCAGATTTATGTGTCTTAAGCATAGGCTTACTTAGGTGCCTGACATTTTGCCTGTGCCTATCATAGCATCCAAGACGGAGTGTTACTGCAATACATACTCATACAGGAATTAAAAAAAAAAAACAACCAAAAACCAATAAAAAATGAAAACATTAAATGAATTAATAGACAAAGAAAGGCCTTACTTGATGAGAAATAAATGCAGACTATAGGATGAAGAGTCAGAATTAGAGACTTTGCTAAATGCCTAGATTAAAGCAGGAATGTATCTGATGTAAAATATTCCTTCCAGTTTAATAGCAGATGAGGGTAGAATTGGGAATTTGCTTTGCTGAAAACAAAAGTCTTGCAGACTAAATGAAACTGGAAAGTTTGTTGAAAGGTTCTGACAGTGTAGTCAATCAGTTTGTAATGCGAGAATACTGGGAGATCCTGGAGGACTCTGTATAGAAGCTACAGTGGACTGGGTTTGAACTGGGGATTGAAACTCTGAAGAGCTGCCAGATAAAATAAATCAAAAGCAGAGGACAACCATTTTTGTCAGAGCCTTTCATTAAAATATTGGCAGCTGCTGATGCATAACAAAAGCTCTGCTTGCGCTATGAGATATTAGAGTCGAAAACCAAGGAGGCAAATGTTCTCTTCAATTGCAGTGCAGGAGTAAATGGCTCCCAGCCAACGCAAAACACCTAAGAAAAAACCGTCGTGTTCTGATAAATTATTCTAAGATTATCTTTCTCCGTTTTGTTAAGGAGCAGCAGTTCTCTTGCATTAACTGTTTCTAGATTATTTTGGGGGGGGAGGGGGTTGCCTTTTAATATTTCCATTTTTAACTTTTATTCTAAAATTGTTGTTTAGCTTCGTATACACCTTGTAGGGAGCTTCTCTGTTATAACTTCCCATACGAAATTGGTCATAACTAGAGAGTTAAAACAGAGTGGGCATGGCACCTGGAGCAGGAATTCAAACTCTTTGTTCTATTTGAAGTATAGGGAAGTGTTAAGTTTATTTAAAGACCTTTACTGTTCTTGGTGTTTGCAGATGTCTTCTAAGTGTAATCTTAATGCTAGTATTCTTAGGTTTGCAATGTATGGCTTGGGGAATTAACAATATGCCTCTGATATTTTATATTCTTAAATGCCTGGTACAGATGAATCTGCATTTTATCTCCATGTGATTATTCATCAGGAAGTAACCCAAGATTATAAAATAAAATAGAATCAAATCAAATCAAATCTAACTTGGATTTTTCAAGAAGAAAGATGTTTCTTTTAATGAAGTTATAGGAAAATAAAACATACAAAGTGTTTATTTTATTTTAGACATTGCTAAATCTTATGTTATGTTCTTTGTGATTTCCTTAGTAATTTATTTTTCTCCATGCCATGGTCAGAAGGAAACAGAATGTGAAAGCCTCCTCATACAGATTCTCTGCTCACTTTGCTTAGCTCTCCAAATTACTACAATAACTTATATTTCAAACAGATGAAGACCTCCTCAGTGTCCTCCTCAGTATCAGCAGTATAAATTTCCATTTACTCTTTGCTTTTCTACAGCTTCTCAGCAGAGTGGGAGAAATTCAGTTTCAGAGGGATGGCAGAGTGGGTTCTGCTGGGGGAGGAGGACCACCAGCAGCCCCTAAGGTCATGGCAGGTAATTGGGAAAAGAACTGAGAATGTCGGCAGTGAGGCTTAGGGGTTTTATGACAAAGAAAGGTTGGAGGAGAGAAGTCTTCAGAGTGGCTCTGACAAGAGGAGAGTAGTTGAAAAGGATCCTCACTTCCCACCTACTTTAAAGTTTTTGCATTTCTCCACTCTCTCTTTACTGGGTTTTGAAGGAAGCAGCCCTACACCAGAGCACTGTGTATTTGAAGTGCGTCCTAGACTTTTGGAAAGGAAAGGTGCCAAGCCGGGGAGACTGCTAGAGTGGCACTTTTTGTAGCTGTTGCTGCCAGGATAGAGCTACAAGAGGTGACTGCCAGTGCTGGCAAGGAATGTGGCCTGTACTCGAAACTGTATGTCCTACACATGCTTGATGGCAATGGAGCATCTGCCAGAGCAGTTCAGGCAGATCCGCTGTTAAAGAGTGGAACAGACATCAGCAAAGGAGAGAGTCTGCCACTTTTTTATTCTGTCTTGCTTGTACCTTGAGCAGGCCTTGCATTCTGAGCCAGGATTGATGGGAACTGCCAAGGGTTTCCAGCGCTGAATATTGGCTCTTGCGAGGTCAGACATTTTTTTTCAGCCTCACCCAAATATGCTTGAAGGCAAATTCAGCTTGTTCTATTTAATTTCAGGTCATTCTTATTTTCACTTTAGTTTTCAGTTACAAAAGAAGCGAAAGTGAGATTATATAGAATACAGAGAAAATTATCAGTTTCATTATTCGCCAGATCTTGCTAAAACATCAGCTAAGCTACTGAAATTATGATATTTTGATGTCGTCTGCAGCATCTACTTTGACATAGAATGTCAGAAAACTTCCTATAAATGATTCACAATTCCTTTTTCCTTTCTCCAGAAATCAAATACTCCTTTCCACAGATTGCTGATCCTGAATGAATATTCTAATTCCTGATAGGAAATTCAGTTTCATACAGGTGGTTTCCATTCAACATTTCTGACAGGGTTTCTCATGAGACACTCTCATGGAAACTAAGCTGTCAAAGGATAGAGGAAAGGTCCTCATATGTATTAAAAACTGGTTAAAAGATAAGAAATAAAGGGTAAGAATACATGGACAGCTTTTGCATTGAAGAGAGCTACTCCAAGGCTTTGAGCTAGGATTTGTACTCATCAATGTATTATCAGAGATCCTGGAGAGGAGGTTCATGTGTAGTGACAATAACAAAATTATCAGGATAGTCAAGCTGAGAACTGAAAAGCTTAGACCTTAAACTCACAGAACTAATAAAATAGCAGATAAAATTTAGTACTGAGAAGTCCAAAGTAATGCTCAGGGGAGAATATTAAAACAGGAGAAAGGCAACAAGAATGCTCAAAATAGGAGAAAGATCACACAGATTAGAAGTATTTGGTTTAGAAAATAAATGAAAGGGGATGTATGTGGTGGAAGTGGATAAAATAATAAACAATATAAGGGAAAGGCATCAGGAATTATTACTTTACTGCTTTTCAAGATTGATGTACAAGAACATAACCAGTGATCTTACTAGTGATTACATTTAACAGAAAGAAGAGGAAGTTCTTTTTCACAAACTGTATAATTAATTTGTGGAACTCATTGCTACAGAATTTTTAGAAGATAAAATTAAACATAGATTCAAAAAGTGATTAAACTCTTTAAGGACAAGCTTATTAGTGGCTAGTAAAAGCAAGTCTGTGTTCAGATCTTTTGTCACTGAGACTGAATTGTTGGGCGCAGCAGGGAAAGCATTTCCCTGTGCATTCCCATTTCTTGTACTCCCTCCTTGGTCACTCTCAGAGACTGAGTACAAAATTGGATGGTCTTTTCATCTAATCTAGAGCAATAGCTTTTAGTGTCTGTAGAAGTGTGCAGCACAGAAAAACTTTTCATTGTTTTTCCTCTGTTAGGGCTTCTTTCAATGTATCACATATCAGGCAGGTCTGTCAGTGTATGCTGATTAACTCCTGGTGAGCTAGGCAAGCAAATCAAGCCTTTCTATTCACAAACATGTGCATACCCGCTGAAGAGACAAGCATTCACACATATGGATATCAATTTCATGGTAGTGCCCTTTATTCTACTTTCTGACCTAATTATTATTATCCCATAGAATTGACAAAGAAAGATTGGATTTAAAAAACAAAACAAAACTAGTGTCCTAGAATCGAGCACATGGGGAAAGTAGTAAGTTCAGAGTGGACTATTTCCTGGTGTTTTTTCATCTCTGTTAAAAAAAGATTCAGACATTAGTATCTGAATGTGTGCCATTTTACCCATGATGCTCACACCTCACATTGCCCTCAGGTTTTTCTCTTCTCTTCTGCAGGAATATATGAGTGCCTGATCTTATATTTAAATGGCCTTTTAGAAATTATATTAGGGAGAAATATCTTTGACTGTGAATTAGGGATTACAGTAAAGGGATTTTTCCATGGTTGGAAGATGATGCTGTATTTCCTGCTGTAATGATTTCATAGTAAGCCTATGTTTTGCAGTGCTAGCCAACATTTACAGGTGAAGCAAACCCATCCACTAGCCCTAGAGACCTTGAAATGTAAAGGCATTTGGGAGTGTTCCAGGGGATGGGAGCAGTGAAGCCAACTGCTTGTGAAATGGCTCTGGAACAGGAGAAACTGGAAAAGGAAAGGGTTCTGCTGACCTTCCTAATGGCTGCATATTTAGCCTGAATGTAGAGATTTTCTGGTGTGGGTTTTTTTTGGTTGCTTTGTTTGTTTATGATATTTTCAGTCATTTCCATTTTAGGATTTTTGAATGTGCAGCTAATTTTCTTTGCTTGCCACATGCCTTTCTCACCGCTTTCTGTAGTAACACTTCTGATGTTCATTGCAGAAGCAGGTTGTTTTGGGCAAAACCAGGAAGGTGACTGCTGGAGGGCCAGTCAGAGGCTGTTAGCAAGGCCCTGTTGGTGTTGGGCTGAGGCTGGATGGAGTATGCAGAGGAGTAGCCCTGTCAGAGGGCTGTCCGTATGATAACATCCCGGGATGCAGATTCAGTACAAACAATGCGGGTTGGCAGCAGCGAGGCTGCTCCTGTGTTGTATGACTTGCCTACACACTGTAGAAACAGGTTTCAAGGAGAGCAGGAGGTGAGGACAGCCCCTCACATCCTGTCCCAGCCTATTTATGCAAGAGAGGTGTATTTTCCTCCTCTCTTTTGTTATGCAAAGTTTATATCATTTTCTTCAGTTTAATTAAATCTTTTTCTTTGTGCAACTGTCAAAATCTGTCTCTGCATCTCCAGCTTCAAGAGAATAAAAATCACTGGCTAAAAAACCCTTTGTAGCTTCCAGTTGTAAATAGATTGGCTGATTCTGTTGTTTGATTCCTCTCAGGTCTTGCATTTGTTGCTGCCTTGTATAAGGTTGGCCACCGCATGTCAAGGAGGTTCACATGCTGATATCTTGATTTCTCTGCTGATGATAATTGAACAAATACTAAGCATATCAGTGCTTCAAATAAAGCTCTATCAGCCAAACCAGGCCTGTTTTCATCAGTCAGTTTAGCCACCTGGTGCTTTGCAATATCATCCTAATTCTGTGGAAAGAGGCTGCCATTGATTAAAATCAAGTGACCCTCGCTGCTGGTGAAGGTCATGTGGGGGCGAATGCAACGAAATGCATGTAAATGTCTGTTACAGTTATATTTTTGGTGTTTTTTGCCTACTTCAGATCAGGAAACTGAATAAAGCATTATGCCTTCTGTGAATAGTTTACGGATGAAAACAAAGGGAAAAAAGAGATGAGATGAAATGGCATGTCCAAAATCACTGGGCAGTGACACGTCCAGGTTTCCTGATGCTCTGCCCTGAACCACCTGCTTCTCCCTTATTGCTAATGATGTTATTACTCATAGTGGTATTATAAGTGTGGTTATCATCATTATTATTTTTAGTCTATGCAACTGCATGCATGAGTATGTTTCGCTTGGAAAAAAGTAAATTATTTAAATAGTTATTTAATTGGGACTTCTGGTGACATAGAAACTCCAACAATTATCTACAGCATGTGTGAATACATACAGCCCTCAGCAAAAGAGAATGGGCCCATCCCCAAATTATTCCATCTGGCAGAGTCAGTACCTGCTGTAGTTCACACATGAATAGCATTAATTTGCATGTAAATAGAGGCCTACATGCTTCTATGGAGCTAAAAGCTGTATTTCAACATTTCACAGTGGAATTAGGCAGTGGGCACATCACTACATGATGGTTCAACCTTGTAGTGACGTGCCAGCTAAAATCATTTTAAATGCTCTTCTCCATATTTCCCGGTAGGATTATTTATTGAAGTAGTGTGTAAGAGCTCAGAAGAATCCTCTATTGAAATGCTGCCAGCTCCCAGCTACGATTCTGACATTGATGTTGTCAACTGAGATTAAGCATTGGTCTTAATGAATGCTGACAGTCATGTTTCTTAGGTATAGTCCTCTACTTCCTTTCAGCAAAGAGCCAAAATAGAAAGGCTGGACATGCAGAGAAAGATTTAGTGGCAGGGATGTTTACCTGCTACTTGAGCTTTTTTTTTCTTTTCTGCTTCTTTCCGTGGGAGATGCAGCACTAGCAGTTAACGTTTTCATATCAAGATGTAACAGTGAATGATCCTGCATCTGTTTCAGGTAAAAGAAATGTATATGCTGTGTTCCTCCAGCAATGCTTTCAGAGAAGCTGGGAAATTCCAAACAGGCTACGCAGAATAAAATGAGACCTTCCTTCCACTATGTTGATTCAGTATTTCATTTGAGAGATTGGTTAATATTTCCTTCTCCTTACCCACATAAACCCTAGGTTTGATCACATTGCCCTTAAGTTTGTCTTTTGACCCTTTTCAAATGTATTTCATTGGGTTTTTTGAAGAGTATGCACTGTACTTAAGTCCCAGTGATATTCAGACAGATAGGTGCTTAACTGAGACTCCATTTCAGGGCCTGAACTTTTATGTGTTTTTAAATTTGTTTAGTTCATTTAGTTCATTTACACCTAGTTCTTGGGACATCCATAGTCTAGAAAGCTCCTTGTCCTCGATTGCAGAGAATGCTTTACTTTGTCATTGTACAAGCATGCTGTTTTGTTGCAAAAGGAAGGTGAAACTGTTAAATTCAATATCATCCCTTTCATGTTAAAATCCCCCTGAGCAAAATCTCCTGACTAACTCCTCTAGTTGCTGAATATGAAAAAAAGACATGCAAATAGCAATGGAGACTGATAGCTGCAGAGTGCAAGGATCCTTTCTCTGGGGTAAAGATCAAGGGTAAATGTTTCTGCTCTGGAGGGAGCAGGCAGGCCCATCAGTCTGAATGCCAGCAGTGAGGCATACTTCACCTTGTAAGACAAAAGGAGAGTGAAAGAAGATAACAGCCAGGAACACATCCATCCGGATTGACTGGCAGGGAGGGACTGAGTGCACAGGGGGGTCAGTCTACAATAATTCAGGCAGTGGTCCCACCTTTTCCTTCACTGGAAAACTCAAAAGAGTTGCACTGAGGCACCAGGGATGTGTTTCCTTGTAAATTTTTACTGCAGCTTTAAGACTGAAATCAAGCAATTTCAGTGGTGGCAGGGTTGAAACCTGAGTGCGTAATGTGCCCTTTAATACTTATCCAACCCGGAGAGGCTAATACATGCTCTATATGTCAGTAGATGAAAGTGGATCAGGACAGACTTCAATGTAGATCCCTTTAAGTAAAACAAATAGACTTTTGCTTCTCATTTTTGGGGCATTTTCCGATGTGTTACTTGCAGCCTTGCGTATTGAAAAAACACAATGAAGGAGAAAAAAAAAATCAGCCTGGCCTTCCAGAAGCAAGGTAAGTGTCTGATAACCAGTATAAAATGTTCCATGTAAGCACATGGCCTGGGCTTATTAATGGTTTACTGTGAGATTTGTGATCCAGTGTCAGATAATGAGAGGTAATAAAAAACAGACAGCAAGGTCATTGTGATGGGAAGTTAGAACTAAAGGACAATCAGGCTCTGACTTCCACTTGACATTGAGGTGGCATGCTGTTGAAATTGGGCCATTTCTATACTTCAGTGAATGCAAGAGATCCTCTATCCCTCTTTCCTTTACTTTTCTACAGACAGGAAAAAAAACTGTATGGTAAAACCTCATCAAATGATGTGCACATTTACATCTGGATGTATACCTTTCCTTGAGCACATGAAGAATGGATCAGTAGAGCTTACCAGGTTAAGAAGAGTGAAGGGGGCTGCATTAAGCATTACTGTCAATAGGCAATTGACCCTCAGACTGCTCTTTGTGCACTGGCACTTACTTGCAAGTGGTATAAAGTGACATATCCTTGGGAACAGCCCGAGAAGCAAATGCCCCACCTGCAAAGCTGCTTCTGTTCCTGTTTATTGTCATTGCCAATTTGTTTCAGAAAGTAAATGGATGAATTAAATACCCTTATTGACACTAATCTTATAGGAATGCTATCAGGTTTTCATATTAACAAAATTCCTTCAAATGCAGGGCAATTATTGACCATTCTTTAATATGTATCTTGAAGGCAAGTTCTAGGCCTTTGCTTGGTTTTCTTTAAATATCTCATACTATTGCAGAGCCAGGCTATTTTCACAAAGAAATGAGTTGTATCTTTATACCAAGTGCTGTTAAAGAGGATTATAAATAGGCTTTAGACTACAGACTAAAGCTTTGCTTTACAGTTGAAAAAAAAAAACATCAATCACCTGGCTGAGACTAAATCCTAACATCTCACCTTCCTAACAGATTTTAAAGGTCACAGATGTATAGAAATGTTCAGCTTAATCTTAAATGCATTGACTAGTCTGGCAAAAGCATTTTAGGGTCTTTTCTTTTTTATTTTGTGCCAGTTATTTAAAATGTGAAAGAAGTGTCATTTATAACTAAAGACTGGATCTTTAAGAGAAGGCAGAGTATCAGAGATCAGACTCGAATCTTAGAAAGGTCTCTGCAGCTCTGCTCAGCTTTTCATTCAATCATCAGATTCGTAATGTTTGCAGATTGCACTAGTTCACCCTGACTCCCCCAAACTGGTTATCAGCAATCAGCTGCATGCTGGGGACAGAGAACAACCTTAAATGAGCTCTAGCCTAAAAATAGCCATTTTCACATTAAAATCTTGAATCAGGCCACAGAATGGGATGCAGCTGGAACATCTTTTATTTGCTTATGTCACTAATGACAAACACCTACAACAACAAAAATCTCTCCTCCATCCTGAAGTTGTTGGGATTCTGCTTATTAAACATACTTTATTTTGCAATGATGTCATAGAATCATAGAATCATAGAATCATTATGGTTGGAAGAGACCTCAAAGATCATCAAGTCCAACCGTCTACCCAATGCCACCATGCCCACTAAGCCATGTCTCGAAGTGCCACATCTGGAAACGCAAATTAAGCTGCAAGTTGATTTCAGATGCCTGCCAGTAGACCATTTTCAGTCTACATTCATCTAGACATAACTATGATTAATGTTCAAATTTACCCCACAAAACCAGTATCTAGGTAAGGAATATTCCTGCTGTATATATGGAGCTGTATGTAGGCAGATATAACGAGGCATCTAAAGAAGATTCAGAGCCTGTTTGATCTGAGTTCTCCCCCAGAAGTGTGTAACTCACTGCTGACAGCATAGGGAGGCTGTGGGTAACACTCCTAAAGTTCAGGATGTTATTTTCAAAAAACTTCCAGTGAGGAGCACAAAATATATCTGAGATATTTTCATGTTCTTGCCCTTTGTCATTTTTTCTTTTTCACTCATCTTTCCAATCTCTGCTTCACTTTTCAAATTCCACCAAGTTCGCAAACCAAATTGGGAGAAGATCCAAATGGGAAGTACTCCTTCTGTAGATAGTGATCCTCTTGTTGACTGATTTCTTCTGGTACCCTAGTCATCATTTCTGAAGAAATACCTATCTCATTGCATAATGGCAGGATTCTGGCATGGAGTAAGGGCGGTGGTGTATGGGAGCAGTATGTCACAACAACGTAAGTTTACCTTCATATCATAGCTGAATTAAGTTCTAGCACTATAAAGTGGAAAAGAAGATGGCTTATTGGGCTTCGTGCCTAGCCTAGTAAGCATTATAGGATGGAAGGAAGCTGGATGCCCTCCTGAAGGATATGCTGTAATTCATCTGCAACTCACTGGACCTAAGGACTGCTTACATGGAAGGAAGCAATAATTCATTTGATAGCAGGATTTATTGGATTAAATTCTTTGGCCTAAGCAATGCAAATCAAACTGGATAGTCATAACTGTCTTTACTTACTTCAAAATCCATGAATCCTGCAGGCTCATTCAGCTCGTGTTTGGTGAGATTGTGTTAATTTTCTTATCTGTAAGACTTGCTGAAATATGACCTTAGGAACTGGCGTCTTGAGGTGCATGTATTTTAAAGATTGTGTAACATCTGTTTAGGAGCAAAGATTTATCTCACTGGCTTTATCTAAAATTCCCTCTCTTTTCAGTGTTGTTTCCTTGATGTATCTGAAAGGTTTGGTAATGGTAACAATATGTATCCGTTGAGAGTCTAAGCGAAGATATTCAGAGCCAGACTATATCCCATTTAAAGCCAAGTTACATAGAGTAAAAGTAACAGAAGATAGGCTTCTGATAGTGTTGGTCTATCTACTTATTCAGGAGTAATATGGCTGTGGTGGGGTTCTCACAATGTTGTTCCAAAATAGAGTTTATTCAGTATAAGAGGTGGGTTGTCACAAAGATACTTTCCACATATCTTTTTGCAAGCACAAGATCAGTTAAGCCATTAAGATGGCAAACAATGGCAAGACCATCATGTGGACATCCTCATGGATGGTCTGTCTGCCTAACTGGGAAATTAACTATGAACAAGTAATTTGCTAAAAATGCAGCTTCAGGTTAATAAACATGAGTTACAGATTTCTTTCAAATTCAGAAGATTCTTTGCCTAAAAAAAGAAAACTATAAAAAAATCAAGTTTTTATTTCTCACATTTCAGCAAACAATGATTTGAATTTGTTTACTGATAGATTTACTTAAATGTAATCTAGAAGCTTATGAGAAAAAAAAAATCCTGAAAAATAAAACCTGAAACATTTGTGTTTTGAAATGAACAAAATGTTTCAGTTGATTCAGGAGAATTTTCTCGTTTTGAGAAAAAAGCCCCACACTGATGGTTTACAGTTTTGAACTAAACTGCAGAGGCATTTTCTCCTGATATTTCTATTTAGCTAGAATTTGACAGCTTTAAAAAATTAATGGTGGAAAAAAGGAAGTAAAGATTGTGTAACAAGAATGATTGAGAAGTATGAAAATGAGAGGAAAAGTAAAAAGAGAAGGATTTTTTTTTGAGGAAATCCAACTTCCTTGAAAGGCAAAGCCAAGCTGGGGGAGACATTTACTGGATAAAGCAGTCACTGCTAAACAAAGAGCAACTTGACCTAAGAAAGTGAAAGGGTGTAAGTTGACTCCATTCTTCTATAACTGCAAGGCAGTATATCTAACTAGATATGCACTGAAGTGTATCATTAGATAAGAATAAGCATGTAAATAGTCTGCTTGTGTTTGTTTCTGTTTTCACTTGCTTTAAATTTTTGCTACATTTGCTAATAATATACATGCTTAATAAATATAGTATCGGTAACAGGATCTTGAAAGAGAAAAATACCTGGTTTGATCTTCACATGATAATCAGTAATACCCAGGGCATATGCAGATCCATATGAAAAATGGGAGATCTGCCCTAAAAGGGAATAGGTGCAGCCACCAAAGTCAGTAGGAAGATGAGAAGGGTAAGTAGTTCTAGAACCACAATGCTTTACTAAAGGCATATTTAGAATATTTATGTAAACAAGTAGTTGTTTAGATCCCCTCATTTTCCACAACAACCTCCCAGCACTACTAGTTCCTGGTACACTCATGGAATAAAAATGGATATAGCCTTGAGCTGCCATCAGTTGCCATTACACTTGGAGAACTGGCATTTGCTTTGCAAAACAACAACAACATTGCAGTGCCCTTAGTTTCGAAATTACTGTTATAACCATTGTACTGTACTTGGGTTGAAAAATGTAGAAAGGCTCCTTTTGAAATTTCTGTCTTCTCTTAATGTGTATTGATTTCCATACCTGGTAGTGTAGTATGTGGTAGGTCTATGTATCAGGGCAGAAAGGCCTGATTTCCTGTCAGTGGAAGGGGAAAACCACTTGGATTGACTTAACAAGCTTAGTCTTCTGGCCATGATGCAAACTGTGTCATTATCGTTTGCTTGTTCCACGGCATACCCTGAACCAGCCGTTCTGAAATGAGACGATACTTTTTATAGGAACAAAGTCTCTGAACCTTAGAAGAAAAACATAACTCTTCTTTCCCTGCAAATGCTATTTGCATTATATAAGCATAACTGCACTTGCTTACTAGATATTCCTCACGAAACAGAGCTTTCCTCTCTTTCCTCTCAGCTGGAGTGGTGACTTCAACACAAATCCTTTTCTGTGAAACATCCTGTCCCCAGAGTGAGCAAGGTGGAAGATGAGGGTAGCGTTTAAGGAATATGTATGTAAAAGTAAACGTTTTTCCCTCATCCGATGAGTTGAACTTGCTGCTGATCCATGTAGACTTTTGTATTTAGTCCAATATAAAAAAACTCTGTCTGTTAGTTAGACATACTAACAGATCTGTCTTTCATGGGGGTCAACTTTTCTAATTCCTTCTTCAAACCCATTTACATTTTTATTCTCCGTAACATAAAATGATACTGAACTCCATAATGTAAGTGAACATTCTGTGAAAAAGTGCTTTCATTTTGTTTAATAAGAGCCTGCTGCCAGGTAGGAAGATTGGGTACCCTGTTGCTTGATGAAACACTGAATATTCAAGTCTGTCATTGCCTTTTCCATACCTGGCTTTGGCTCTGGTCTTCCACAAATGTTGTGAGCGGTCCTTTAGCAAACTACTCGCACTCATTCTGACTCAGTTTCCCAAATGGAAATGGAGATAATAGCACATCCACACACCAAAAGAAAGACTCATTTATTTACTGTGAGGAAAATAAGCCAGATGACTGCACAGCTCTTAACTATGAGGGACTTTAACACATGCAAGTCATGTGCTCACTGATCCACTTAATACAACCAAATTATATACCAATGACAATGGATCTTAGGTCAGATTTGAGGTTTTTTGACATCTAATCCTGAACACTGCTCCAATTCTTTCCAACAACTGGTGCTAAAGGCTATAATAAGGGGAGAAGAAAGGAGGGAGAAATGGGATGGGTCTATAAGAGCTGAGGTGAGAGCCCTCTGCTATGCTGTCGTGAGCAACCCATGTGCAAACCTCAGTGCCTGAGGGCTCACACAAGGGCTCCTCTTATTCCTGCCATGAGGCAATGAATTCCAGCGGAGGAGTGGCATAAACGGCTGGAAGCTCTAACTACCTCAGTTGCCACAGGTTAATTTAAAGATGATAATGATGCTGAGGTGAATCTCTGAGCAGGCTCTCTGACAGGAGTCAGCCAAAGACACTGAATTACACGGTAAGGAATTTATGTGCCTCACTGAGCAGATGCTACCCCGAGTATGTCTATGGCAGCATTTCCTCAGAAGCTCAGCTCTGAACACTATTTAGTGAGTGCTAACTGAGTGTGCAAGTCGGGTTTTCTTAATGTGTAAGGAGTGTGAAAAATGCTTAATAGACCAACTAGTTGAGTGATCTGGAAAGAAATACAAAATGTGAGACAGATTAGTTAACACATACACAACCTAAAAGGTAAACTCTGCATTAGTGAGTGGAGTGATACATGAATCTATTAAAATGACACAGGTTAATGGACATCTCTGTTGTGGTAAAGTGGTTTTTGCAAATCCTGATGCAGCTGGAGTCAATATCAAAAGTCCCACTGCCTGCAATAATTCTTGGATCAGGCTCGGAAGACTAATGCTACATTGCTTTACCCAGTCTCCTTTAACTTTTCATTACAATAGTGTCATATTATGTAGAGGAAGAGAATGGTCTCATTTGCGCACTTACAGAGAGAAATAGCTGAAGTTAATTGGCCTATTAAACAATTAATTCAATAAGTGGGTGTTGCACACTAGCATTCAGGTTATATGAGGTAAATTGTCTAAAGCATAAACAGAAACTGTGGTCCAAAAGAAGAGTTCATACACAGGCACTTCAAGAGTGAGACGACGTGAAGGGAGTGCAGGTGTAGAGAGACCTCTAGTGTTCCTTAGCAAAAAAATGTATTGCACAATGCCCTTTCAATAATCAAAAGTACTCAGCACAACCAGATCATCAGTTCTATTAAATCTCATTTAGTCTTTCCAGGGTGTTTTTAATACAATACATCAAAAATAGCTATACATTCTCAAGTATATAAATATTAGCCAGAACTCCCATTTCTGCTATACTGCATAAACAGCACTGATGATCTGAAGCTGTTTTGTCAGAGTAGTCTAAAGTAGCCCTGGGGTAACAGAGAACCAGACGTACATCTTTTCAAGTAGTTCTTCCATTTAATGCAAGATCTTAAGATGAGTACATTATTATGGCTTATTTCTTTTAGCAAGCCATTAAATTATTGTCCTGCTAGGTGTGGAGTTTCTTCAGTTCAGATAATTGCAGCATCATGAGGATTATAACAAACATTTCTCAAAGCATTTTATTTTTAAATGATAACTTCACATACTTTTAGGATAGCTAAAAGGCATGATCTTCATAATGCCTGTAAATGTGAACAATTTTCTGTGTGCAATTTATCTTGTGGCATTATCTGCATAAGAAAACTTGCATATTTAACTATTATATAGGCTTACATGGAAGCTACCAGGACCACCTTGCTCTGATTGACAATAATGAATAACTGTGTTGGCAATTTTCAGAATTAGTCCAACTCCTGCAATGCTCTGGTGTAAATTAAAGGTCTGACATTAGGCAAACAGTGGAAGTATGTATGAATAGGGGCATATATGTGTATAGAAAAAAATCATGTTAAGGAGATCAACATGTTCTTTCATGTTCAAAAGAGATAAAGAAAAATCTCTGTGAGTATTGAAAATGTACAAGTAATATAGACCTCAAAACAAATTGTTTCTCTTGACCCTTGTTTATTACACTAAGCTGACAGGGAGAGAGTAGAGGAAATCTAGCTGAAGCAAGAGGACCCCTCAAGCTAGGTTGTCTTCAGGCCCTGTGACCAATGTGCTCTGTAGTGGAATACAGGGGTCTTACAAACACGGACCAGTGTCTCCTCCTGCATAGCGCAGTTTGTCAGCAGTGGTGCCCTGGCTGCGGTGTCCTCTTTGCTCTAGAGGTTTCATTGTGGATCTCCTCATGTGAGAAGATGCTTCCATGTTTGCCTGGGCATTCAGTTGCTGAGAACAACTGGCTAGAAGAGATTAGACTAGCTTTCCTAACTCTACAAACCATATCTTGGTATTTTCATATTGCTGAGAGCTATAAGAAAATGCATACCAAACCCCTCTTAAAATGGATAGAGGAGGAGGAGGTGAGGAGTGTCTTAAAAGCAAACAGCTCTCCAGGATGCTGTTTAGGACTGGCTGTTAGTTTCCAGCCCCAGTAGTCTCTGCTAATTCACTTGCTCCCGCAGCTGAGGTTTCAGATTACTCAAAAAACCTTTAGGTCAGCAGAGTTTCTCTGCTAGTCATGTTCTGTAGTCTTGAACAAATACTTGGTTGACCATCTCAGTTGACCGTCCTCATTTTAGAATAAAGTCAGTTAATTCAATCTGAAGGTGAAGAATCCCCTTGTGCCCTAACTCCCTGCTTCTGCAGATACCCTAAGGATTTGTTTCTTATCCTTCAGAGATAACTACATTTAAGTAAATCACTGAATAGGAATAAAACTTCCTCATGATGCAGTTCTAGGGGATTTTCTTAACCCACTGCTGACTGGGTGTCCTGCTTCCTTAGAAATGTACAAGTATTATAACAATTGCAAGAAGATTGTCTATTACAAAGAAAGAGAATGTCATCCTTATACTTTCAATAGGCAATTGGCATGTCTTGGAAAGTGAAGGTGGTGGTGTTATTGAACAGGGGTTTGACTATTGCCCAAGTTCAAAAACCAGTGAAGCTCAGCTGAAAACGAGACTGAAACACAGAGAGAGAGAGTGAGATGTGATGTTAACTGATAGCTGGGGAACAGTGGGGACCTATTGCTACTCCTAACATGAAATTTAATCAAGCAAATTTAGCTATTTTTGTTTCCAAGAATGTGTTTTGTTGTGTTTTTTTTTTTTTTTGATCTTGAAATCTTACCTGTTCTTTTCCTGTTGCATTTATGGCTTTTGTTCTTTTTCTGCAGGTTTAGAATTCATTAAGTGTTCGGAGGTGGATAATGGTATATGGACAAGAAGTCATGTGGCATTTCCAAACCAGGTATCTGTCATATGCCTCAATAACTCCAGCCTTCTGCCATTCCATGCTTTTAAATATACTGTTTTTAGGAAATGAACAAACAATTGCAAAGATTAGAAATGTTTCAGAGAAGAATACGTTGAGGGCCTTTTCTTTTCCCCTGTCAGATGCTTCTGGTGGGTTAATAACTCCATCTACAGCTCATTGCTGAAATAGTTCCAGAAGTATTGGAAGTACAAGCCTGAACCAGGTCACTACTAAGATAAAACCCAGATTCTGTTCACATTTTAAACAATGGGCCGAGCAAGGAGAATACCCTAGTGTAATGGTGAAAGTGCAAAATTTTGTTGTGTTTTTCTGGAACTGCTTTTTCTGTGGCACGGAGCAGAAGGAGCGTTAGCACGCAGTTAAAGCTGTTCTGCACTGGGTGTTGGCCAGTTTCTGTTTTGGTGTTGGAGACTTCAGGGCCTGTGAGCAAATGTCAGTGGGAAGGGTGCTAACGGGCTTTCTCCGAGTGGGATAGTAACTCCCTGAGACCACACTTAGAATGGGCAAAATGAGCAGATCTCATCCTAAAGCCCAAGGGCAAAGTCAGAGGGAAAAAAGTGGAAAAAGCAATGATCAGATGGAGACAGATACACATCTGCTTTCCCCATGGTTTGAGCTGGCCAAACAATGTAGTTTCTTTCTGGTCAGGTTTCAGCTGGCTGTTAGCTGGCCTGGCCGCATGGCTCCCAGGCTAGACCTCCTTCGCAGCCAGCCAGCGCAGGGCGTGCAGAGGAGACTTGGTGTGCTGAGACAGCCCCAGGTGCTGTGATCTAGTAGAAGATGAACAACCGAGTTTCTGATAAGGGTCAGGGATATTCCCATTTTACATAGAAATCAATTTTCACAGATTATTCTTCTACTTTTGTCGGTGTTACTTGTGACAGTAGACCTGGGTAGCATTAAACAAACATATGGTCCTTGTACCTGAACTACAAAGTCAGTCTGTGTTGAGTATTTTTATGTAAGTGTGCTCATCTGTTTGTGACCTGCTTTGCCACGTCCAAAATGGATACATACTAAAAATTACTAATGTGTGTTAGTATAAAATAAAGAGGCAGTGGTAATGCACTCCAAAAAGAAGTTTAACTACTAGTCAGTTGTTACTATGACTGAGGTTGTAAAATTTTGCGGTCATCAGTTTTAGCATGCCCACATGTGGGCAGACGTATTAAAAGAGCTCTGCTTTCAGGGGGGCTTAATCTTTGCAGCTTTCACTGCCTTCTTTGGAAGCTGTGGCAACTCTGTACTTCTGAGATCGTTATTTTGTAGGAATCTAAATAGGCATTCTGGTATATTAATTACTTCAGGTTCCTATGTAATTATTTTTTAAAAATTTATCAGTCAAACCAGCTGTAAATTTATTTACAACAGACTTATGTAGTAGGTGAGCTCCTTAAAAAAAATCAGTTAACAAATTAAGGAGGACAAAAAAGCAAGTAGGAAATACAGCCAGGATATCATGGTACTCATGGTATTTTTTAGCATGTTACAAATACAAATACATTTTCTGCCACAGTAGGATTTTGGGATATGTACCATATTATAGGTGTGAAGGTTAGACCACTGTTAGAACCATGAGCCCATGCCTTTCATCTTTGTGGATGGTGAATTCTCACTGTTGCATGATCTTCTTCCTGTAAAGTTGAAATTCAACACTGTTTGCTGGCAACTTTGGCAAAATCTTATGACAAAATAACTCTAAAAGCAGTATTTGAACTACACATTTAAGAAAATAATGTAGTTTATTGTCAATCATCATGATAGCTAAACACTTCTTTGTGAATCAATTTTTTTCCTAGTGTTATTTGCTCTTGAAATCCTTGGGAATTATATTATAGTGACATCTGTTAACACTGCTGCACTTAACATGTAATTAGGAAGGAGGAAAAAAAGAAAACAGAAAACAAAAGCCCATGCCAATCTAAATGTGCCTGAAAGGTGCCAGATTGATAACTCTGGAGAATTGAGTTCTCTGTTTATCCTCTGAATTAGCGCAGCAAAATCAATGGCAGCATAAACTTGCTCATGTCACCCTGAAATGTCTTGTGCTCACTCAGCTGTGAGGGTAGCCTGGGCTTCATTTCGCTGACAGTCCTTGGGATCCCAGTAGGAATGATATGAAAGATGCCGTCCTGTGGTGGAAGGACTGTACTGAGAACATTAAACTCATTTCAAATAAATTTCTGAGCATCCATCTGAGGTCAGACTTTTGGTTGTACTTTGCAGTTCCAGCATGGATTACAAATGGTGATTTTGAATTAAAAGGCTTTACAGTGCATTTCCGATCTCTTAACTATCTAATCCCCTGGTGTATTTTATTTAATGCATAAACTTCCATTGACATGACAGAGCCAGAGGCATTACAATCTATCATGTCAAGACTTCATACATTAACAGTTCCTGTTAGCGCGCGTTGGCACAATACACTGTAATAGTTCTGAATTATGCTAATGATCCATGGATAATAGGTCGCAAGGAGATTTTTGAACCGTACCTTTAAACCAATGCCACAGTGCTTTTAGGATGTGTCAAAGTGCACAGAGGCTTGGCACTATAACACGCTTTAATGCATCTTCAGAGCACCTTATCTTGTATGCTCTGCTTTAATTGAGATTAAATGGCTTTGAAGGACCTAACACAATTTCAAGGACAATGCAATATCTCATATTCTCAGTGAAAGGTTTTTAATGTATTTCCTTAAAACCAAGACAAATATTCCATACAAACACATTACACCAAACTGATGTTAAAGGTCTGCCTAAAACTTAGAGAAACCAATACAATTTGAATTAAAAGCATGGCATAGTATTCCTGAGGCTGTGAGTAGAATGGGGTGAGAGAGTTGCATAGGATCTTGGGTTCTGGTGCAAAAGCCCCTGTTAGCAAAGTAGCAACAGAAGCAACACTTTTTAAAAGGAAAGTAGAGGTGCCTAGATCTGGTAGAAAATCAGATTGAATTTGTGCCAGGGAAGGTTTGTGAGAGTATTCTTTTGGGGGTACATACTCTGAATTCTTTGCATGATGTCAAGGCAGGAGCAAAGCCATCCTGAAAGTTTGGTTTAGTTTGTCCCCTAATCTTTACTACATTCCTGTAATAATGGTTTAAGAAAATTTAAATAGATGTTATATGAAAAGAGAAGTGACAAAAAAAGAACCTCAGTCCTCCTCCTCCCCTTTTTTTGTAACTTCAGTTTAATACTTAGTAATTTATTTATTTGCAAACTTGTCCTCTCTGCTGTGCTTCAATAATGATATAAAGGTGCTGCAGTATCTTGGAAGATGTTGTTGTATTCCAATAATGATAACTGTGTAGTTTCATGACCCTCCTGAGCTTACATTTGAGGACTCATTGGAAAAACTGCCATCATATCACAAGGATGTGAAGTGTAATACTGCCCATTTTTTGAATTATTCATAAGTTGGAAGGAAAAAGAAGCAACAGAGACACAGGCTGCTTCTTTTTATTTATGGTTTTACAACTCTTCATATTTCTTAAGTGAAGGGAATACAATTCTTCCATCTTTTCCACAACAACAACTCAAAAAAGAAAAGAAAATGTGTATGCTTGAGAAGTTGGGATTTCTGGGAATACATTTTCCTCTTTTAGCTTGCATTTTAACATAAGGTAAAACATTTTTTTGACAAGGTAAGTAGAGTAAACAAAGATCAGTGAGAAAGCAGAAATTATTGAAGTACTGGAAAAACTGCTGCAGGCTACTTTTTCACACATTGCTGCTCAAGTCAGGATTATGCTATGACAGTTCTAACTCTCCTGCTGACATCCTTATAGACTCTATTACATTATTTACTCCTTGTAAAATAACATTCTATTACAGCTCCTTCATGTCCTGCTGCTATTCTAAGTTCAAGGGGAAGAAATTCTGCTCAGCCATAATTCCTCACTTCCAGCTCTTTAATACAGCTCCAAGGAGA
Organism: Cariama cristata; assembly: GCF_000690535.1. Classification (NCBI taxonomy): domain Eukaryota; kingdom Metazoa; phylum Chordata; class Aves; order Cariamiformes; family Cariamidae; genus Cariama; species Cariama cristata. Next base: position 98,160 of record NW_009620262.1, read on the forward strand.
TCATTATTAAAAAGACTGATGTGCAGCCTCTATTTCATGCCCCATTTTCTGTTGCAGTAACAACTGTATTTTAGGGTGTTGGTCTTCACTTAAATCAACAGCACTGCATAAGATGCATTAGCCTGTGTCTTGAAGTATCAGATGAAATATGCCCCACCCTGTGCTGAAGAAGTCGTTTTTATGTCCATAAGGGGGAAAGCTTTCAGATATTTCTTTTGCTTTTTCATTGCAGGGAAAATTGAAGCCAGGCATGCAATCATACCTCATTTCAAAAGAAGAAGAATTGATTGTCAGTAGACTTGCCAGGAACATCTGTGGATAAAACAGGGTTAACAGCAGACAGTTTACTTCAGCACTCTCTGAAAGTTGGCTTAGGTCTCTTTTTCAATGTCAGGAGATAATCAAACACATATCACTGAGTCCCACATAAGAAGTCTGTTGAAACTTGTTTTCTGGGAAGACATGCTTATTAGGACCCAGAAAATGAATTTGCCTACTGTCTCTGAATTCTCACTGTAAGTCCAGTTAGCAACTAGGTGTACCACTTGCAAAATATTCCCACAGTATGGTAGAATGCTCCCAAAGCACCAGCCTTTGAAAAGTAGTACTTTCATGACTGCCTGAAATCACCCTGGCAAGTCAATCATCAGCCCTGCTGCTTGCAGTGCGAATCTTGAAAGCAGCACTCGACACTTGAAGAACTGGCATCAAACCAAACAGCAGTGACCACATGCTTTGAGATGGTCAGAGGACAGGGAACCCCTGGCACTACACACACAGTTCTGAGCAGTGCACTTCATCGGCTTTCAAAGCCTTTTTGGACCATCCTTAACGAAATTTAGGTAGCATTTCATCAGTAGTAATACCAACAACATGATAATTATCTAATTATCCAGTCCTTGGGAAGAGATGTTTAATAAACTTCCCAGCAAAAAATGAATCATATGTGCTCTTTCTTCAAGGCAAACAGTGAAACAGCTGGAAAATCGACACCGGCTGCAGTAGCGTTTCATTATGTATATGGTGGGTCCTGGTAAGAGCAGCGCAGAGCATTTGGCCGTTGATCTCTGAAGTTTGGCAGGGACCGTGTGGGAATTAAGGGTGACTTTTGCCACTGGCCTCTACCTGAACCAGGACTTCAGTCACTGTCTCTATTATTTTCACAGTTTGCTGCTCAGCGTAAGATTATGGCACTGAAATTGGGGATAAAGTTACATACATGAGTGTGCTGTGTCAGAAGCTGGTGGTTGTCTTCATGGTAATGGACATGGCTAATTAAATATCTCATTCATCATGAGAACATTCTCTGATGATCCTTCACAGAGGCAAGAGGTGAGAGTGGCAGGAGGTCCAATTTAAACAATGTGGTTACTAATTCTACTAGAGTAATCAAACAGGACAGATACTTGCTATTTCTTTCAGATATGGGGCTATTGGTCAATCTGAAAGAATTATTTTGATTCCTGGTACCTTTTGATTTTGAGGGAGTTTGGCACAGATTCCCATTATTTTGCTTCACAACCTTCTTGATGGATTAGTCTGTGGAGTCCCTGGATGGGTCACAGAGGCACAAGTACAGGCCACATATTTATTACTGGCAAAGAAAAAGGCAGGTTGCTTGCTAGTGCTGCAAATTTTAATTTCATTTCACAGGTGTGAAAGATGATCCTCTTCTTCATCCTCTTACTTCTCTATCTCCCCAGTCTGGCCTGCTTTCTCTGTAAGAAGGATCGATTCTTCTCTGGGAAACGCGTTCTGAAAGAATTTCCAATACCATGAATATCTGACCAGATGCTGAAGTCATTTAGTTCAAGTGCCTGTGGAATGTTTTTAAGGTCCAGTGTCCTAGCTCAGTTTGCACTGGTAATCTAGTCTTTGCACCAGGGAGTCATTATATTTATCTGTTTGGGTTTGGATTTTATATACCACCAATTACTGTTATCAAAATATGTTAAATTAACTGTGTTCTAGGAAAGCAGATAATTTTACTGTAGACTGGTAAATATCCGATTATAAATGAAGCTACCTTTTATTTATTGCAAAGGCTAGCACATTCATCAGCATGCCTAATTAAAATTTAACAATTAATAAGCAGTGGCAAACCCTGTACGAAGGTCAGTAGCAACCTAAGCAAACCTATCAAAAATGCAAAGGGGTCTAGAGTTTTTAAAAAGTTCATTCTGTCCTTAATTAACAGATCTAATTACAGCTCTGCTATAGCAAAATGCAAAATGATCTCTTCAAAAGACAAGAAGTCAAAGGTTTAATAGTGCAGATAACCTTCTTCTTCAGTACATACCGACCCAAGTGTAGAAGGGAATTTTACCAAGCAGTCAACAGAGTTGATTGGATGGCTTTGACAGAAATTAAAGCTAAGCAATACATAGAAATCCCCAAACAACAAAGGAATTGAGAGGGAATAAAAACTCTCTTGTGTCTTGGGATTTGAAATAACACCAAGTCAAGACTTTGGATAATCTCCTTTCTTTGCAAGTTGTCAATGTATTTATTCTGTGACCTTTGCTGGTTAGTTTTGAATAACACTTTCTGTTCTATAGACTGCATGTGTTTAATTATCACCTCATTCAACAAAAATGGACAGTGTAAAAATGAAGGATAATCTAGCATAGTAGAGCTAAATACAATAGAGTGAAACACTTAAAATTCCTGCAGTTAATAGTCAGCATTTAGGAGTTGAAGGGCGATTTTCCAAGATTCACTGAAGGGTTTAGTTATGCATTACTTCTTCAAGAAGCCTAAGAAAAAACTGAGCGTTAAGTTCAGAGTTTTGCAGGAAGAGGCTGGAATTGAACAGAACTGGGTTCATCAGTAAGCGAACTAAATCTTCCTGGCTGATTTATGTGGGCAAGGGTCATTACATGTGGGTAATATAAAGTGACTGAAAGAAAAATTAGACTGCTTAAAATTAATAATATATAGCTGAAATGAATTGTTACTATTCATCTTTACGTTTGGATTAGCAGAAAGAGCCCCAGTATGAGAGGCAAGATCTCTTCAGGGAAACCTGACCTATGTGGATATCCTTATTGTTCCCTTTCATACCCTGCCAATGACAAAGTGAACGTAGACCTATGGAACATAGGTACATAAAGTAGAAACAATTGAATCTCAGTAATTATCTTGGAGAGGCTGAAAAACACAGGAGCCATATTCATCTTATACTGGAAACAAAGTGCATCATAACAAATTTTTCAACCAAAAGGCTCATTAAATGCAACATGAAAACAGAGGGTCTGTTCTAAGCAATCTCCATGAATTGTCCTCTAGCTTTACAGCTGCACTGTCATGACCTGAATTAATTTCATATGACATGATAATTTTCTATTGGCTGTAGGAGGAAAAAAAATGAAGCCCGTTTAGACTGATGAGCATTTTAAGACTTCTCTTTAATTCCTTTTCTTAAAAAGAACATAATCTTCAGGTTTTAAACTGTCTAGCTTGAACTGATAGGTAGCATCAACCATCAATAACATGCCATACTAATGTGGCCTCATGCTAGTCCTGCGCTATATATTTGAAAGCAGAAATGGTGAGGCTTTTAACTTTAACAAACATATTCTTTTTCTACTCAAAGGAGCCAGACATCCTGTGTGGCCATCACATGATCTCCACCTCACCTTTAAGGAAATTATAGTGATCTGTCTAGAATGTGGGTGTTCAAAAAGGGTTTTATCTGCTGTTTGGTCCTTCTCTGCATCCTGCCTCAGTAGAGGAGACAAAACTGGTCCCGCTACGTTGCTTAAAAAGACATGTGGTAGAAAACACATACCATTTTATCACATTCCTTTCTTTGGTAACACTTGCTTTAAGATAAGAAAAAAACATAATTACTTGAGTTCTGCTGATGGGCAGTGAAATATAAGAGGCAGGCATTATTACTGTTACTGTTATTATTATTATTGAGGTAGCAGGAAGTGCAGTGCTATAAAAACTCTTCGAAACAGTCACTCCCTCTTACAGACCATTAAAGGTTCACTTCACACTTATATCTCTTTCTTCCAGACTGAATCCTGAATCATTAATTTTGCACTTGACATTCCTAAAAGAAAGCTTTTTTGAAGCAAAACCTTCTCTTGATGTCTGAATGCACCCTGAAGATGTTAATCACCAGAGCTGTAAATTCAAGACAAAAAGCCATCCAGGTACCTTGAATTTATTGAGACTTGAAAGCAGTAAGATGCAAAGATTTTTGTTTTATTTTCCAGCATCATACAATGTCCAAGCTTTAGACAATATCCTTTACTAATAGCAATCTGAGTAGGCAAAGTTGTTAAAAATAAAGTATGTCCCAAGACACTATTTGAAAGGGTGATAAATTAGATTCAAGAGCAAAGAGAACCAAACCAAACTCTTCCTCCCCTCCCTTGCCAAATTCTCAGTTTACAAATCAACTAGCTTTAAAGATAAAACTTATAGAGAGACTTGACAGTAAGGATAAGTACAGTCTTTGGGCTCTGCAAGTAAGATACATCTAATGAAGAGATAAATTCTTTAAATTCTGCCTACCTCTATAAACTTTTTCTTTTTTCTCTTCTCTTCTCTTTCCCCCTTTCTTTTCCCTTTTCCCTCTTCTCTCCTTTCCAAGAGATTTTTCTCTGTCGGTGCTTCACCCAAATACAAAATAAATTCAGGGATGTTAAAATGTCCTTTAATATTTTGTTTGGAAGAGATACCCCTTCCCTCTATGCAGGTATCTTGCCCAAAAGAGTTTCCCACTTTCTTTTAAGAATATCACAGCAATGTGAAAGTAAGTCATTTTTTTATTTCCAGTCTTCTGTGATTCTGTGACTCTGTGAAGCTTTTTCTTCCTCTTTTCCTATCCCAGCACAAGTGCTTTCCAAATTAAAGCAAACACATGAAGCAAATAATGAATTTTGCTTAACTGTTAACAAATGGAGACTACTCATCTCAAATATTCTCAGGTTCAGAACTTCTGAATATCTCATGCGTTATTGCCCTCTAGTGTTACTTCAGAACGTACGTAGAAGATTCCATCTGTAAAATTGAACAACAAATGTGTTTCAAAGAGACAGGGACAGATCTGAACCTGAGAAGAAGTGACCATATATCAGTGAAAAGAGACATTTTGCAATCCCTTGATTTCAGTTGGCTTAATTATCTAAGGTCTTTACTAATAACCAGTGCTTTGAATTTTCATTTCCACACAAAGGGAGTGGGGGGAGTACAGGGATCTTTGGTTTACTCTCCACATCTCTATTCTTACTCCAAAGAAGATGCCACTGGTGCCATATGGGCATTTTGATCTAATCCCAGTTTAACTGCGGCTGAAAGTTTCTCAGGGAGTTTAAAATGCTTGGTTTAGCAATGGGCTAATATAAATAAAATAAATAAACATGGTAGTGTAAGCTCAAAACAGCATTGTTGTAGAATGGCAGGTACAAGTTGGAGTGTGACCTGTTACCATGCCTGGTTCATGAGACTTAGATGTGCATTAAAGAATGAGAAAAATGTAAATAATTATAATATTCCAAGGCTTTCCAATTTCCAGGGAGATTTACAAGTTGAAATGGGAAGAAAATTAGTAAGTCTCAGTTCTTTCCTTATGTCTAAAACAAATTCTTGATGCAAAGACTCCCAGACTGTGAGGGAGTATGGATCCAGATCTGCCCTCTCAGTGAAAGTAGGGACAAAATAACTACCGTCCCCCTGCCAGAGAAAAATTATATGTTAATAGACAGGCTACTAGCAGTTTGCTAGAGTGGGTGCTGAAAATTATGACCGTGTATCATCACTATTTAGGTAACTCACTAAACCTGATCTAATAACATACTAGCTAGTTGCAATTTTAAGTAAAAGTGATCAACAGGAATATTCAGTTTCTTTGAAAATGAGTCCCCCAAAATAATGTTTTGGTTGGTATTTAAATGGTGTTTAGTGTTCTTACCAGACAGGCATCAAATACTGCGTATTTCCTCATTTGATGGAGGTCTGCTGGAAACTGTATCCTGTGGCTTAGTGGATAAAGTTACCACCTGTGGGATGCTAAGAGTTCAAATTCTGGGTTTCCTGCATCATATTATTTTCCTGTGCTTCATTTTTCCCATCTAGAAAATAGGATGATGAAGTAATTCTCTTATGTAGAATTCTTTCTGTAGATGAAAATGGTCCATCAGAGCTGGGGTTCTACTAGATAATATCCAGACTTGCTCTGACAGCTCTAAACATAATAGGATAAATTACTAGATTTTTAAAATTATCTCCAAACTCACAATAGTTTTTCAGAAAAGTTCTCTAACCTTCCTGAAATTTTGGAACCCAGATAAGCGCTCTGCTCAAACCATGCATCATAGGCATTTTACTGCCATTGCGGGGATAGTTTGAAGGAAAAATCCAGAGGACTCAAGTCAAAAGTCCCAGAGTGATCCATGTAAAGTACAACTTCCAGTTCTGTCACAGTCATCCTGTGCTCATGCAGGAGCTTACATGCACCACTGGAAAAGATTTTGCTGGGAACATGTTGATGAAATCCAGCAAATAACTCCTCATTTCTTATTCAAAATCCTGAAATCCCCAACACAAGATGAATCATGACATCCTAGCTGTTTACAAACATGAAATGTTACTATGTTTTTTTACATATTCATATTGGCATGATTTTTATCTCATACTGGTTTTACAGCAGTATATTGCAGTTAGCTTCGATGACATCATGTGATCTGTCCTAATAAAAGAAACAGAAACAAAGCCATGTTAAGTATCGCATTACATTTTGTGATCTATTTATCTATTGCTTTAAATGTGTCATAAGGGGTCTCTTTTGCCAGCCATTTAAAGGCACTGATGGTTAGATTTTTAAAGTCATTTGGGCACTTGCCATGCTTAGTACCTCCTGGAATTTTCAAAACAGCTGAGATACTTCCAAATTTAAGGGATTTTGACAAGAGTGAGATATTGAAAATTTTCAAAACTGTCAATAGGCATTTGTCTGCATCTTTAGAAATGAAATGTCTTTCAAAATGTGACCCTACTGCCTTTCTGAGAGGAGTAGAACATGACATCCCAGTACTGGGTGTGTTACACGACACTTCTAAAACACACTTTGCCAGCATTTTTACACATTTCCCTGACCTGCCTGCAAGAAGTTAGCATTCAGACAACTTAGGGAAGATGATTTAAAATCTGATCTTGAACAAGACACTATTTTTCTAAAAGATTGCAAATGTCTCTAACATTTCATGCTCTGAAGCTCATTTTTTTAACGATGCTCATAACTAGATTTTTATGGTGAATCTTTTATGATTCAGAGAAATCAAATCTCAGAGTGATTTGTGTCCCCCCTTAGCTATGGTTATAGCTTTATAGTAATCTTACGATGTGCACTAGTTGTTTTTTATATTCAAGGCCTGTTAAAGGATTTATATTTGAATCTAAATGGGTAAATGTACTGCAGGTTGCACAGTTTCCTCGTACATCATGAGGCCAATTGTCTTCATGTAGGTGGCTGAACTGAGAGGTTTTCCAGGGAGGAATTCCACTGGAGTCAGGGAAGACTTCAGAGCAGCAGCAAAAATGTCTGGAGATTTACTTCATAGCCCACAGCAACTGCAGCCATCAGAGCTGTAAGCACAGCATAGAGGCCACTCAGCATAGCTCTCCACATGCATTAAACGCGTATCTATCAACATGAGAGGAGACTCTGCATAACCCAACAAAATACGCAAACAGTGTGGAAACAAGCTCTGGCTATTCACTTTCTGTTCTGAGCAGCACAGTTGTACTGGCTGATACTAATGAAACTGCCAACTCCGATCTCTGAGCAAAGGAACTGAACATGGTGCATAAGCTACCTTCATCTGCTGGCTCTGGGACATAGCTGAAGTCATTGCACTCTAGATTTAGTATTGAGCCAGTCACAGTAGTAGTATATGTAAGGAAGATTGCACCTTTGCCTCTAAGTTGAACTGGACACAAATGGGATATTTTTTGTGGTCAGAATGCAAGGGTTGTTTAACTTGGGGGGGGATTTATTCCTTAGTTTTTGCGTAGGCAACCTAGACTGGAAGGTGGGCTGCCAAAGAATGCAAGAAAATTCTTTTGAGTTCAGAAAACATACAGGTCATTGCTTGCACCTGCCTGTCACCACATTCCTCCTCTCCTTCTGGTCAAAAATGCAGCCATGTATAGTGTTTCCTTCATACTCATTAGATCTGTTCCTTGTGTGCCTTTTTCCTTTTATATGGCAAAAAACAATTTCCACAGTCTTTTTATTCTTCTTAGTCCTGTAGAATCAGTGGAGCGGTAAGGAAATAGTTTGGATAATTTTTTCTCTCTTATATTAACAATAGAGTGTTAACTAAGACACTACTTCAGAAGAGCAGTAATGAAATGCACAAGTCAAGGACAACACAGCTATGACTTTCAGAGTTTGCAGGGCTGTCAGTGAGAGAAAATGTATCTTTACCTGTAAAGCGGGCAAATTTATTCTGCAAGACTTTGAGAGAAAATAAATTTGGAGCTTCACGATGCTATTTATTCAGAGTCACTTTTCAGAATATAGCCACTTCTTAAAGTTCTCATAATAGTCGGTAGAAATCTCATAAGCATCTCAATGCACCTTACATTCTTACCTCTGTCAAGAGTCAGCAACCAAGTTGATAACAAGACCTATCTTCTTTTATTTTGCTGGAGAGACTCTTTTAATCAGTTCACAGTTGCCTGGTATGTGTCTAATTTTATTCAGCAAGAAAAAGATGAGCATATCCTTACTGACTTAGCAAGTTCAGAGATATTTTGCTTTGAAATTTACAAACAGATAGGATCCATGACTGGAATTACAAATGTAGATAAGCATAACACATTTAGAATTGCATTTCTTTTCTTCTAAATTGTTTCTCTGCAGCTTGTCATTGCTTGTGTACTGTATCAGCAGACTCAGGACAGGCACAGTAACACAGATGTCATTGGGCCACATTCAGAGTAGGATGCAAACTCTGGTTTTGTATATGCAAATACATATTTTAAGATTGTTCACATTTTAAAAGAAAGCTGTACATGAGATGTATGGGAGAATAACAAGAAACAAGAAAAGTTCAGCTTTAAATGCTTTCCTACTACTGTGTCTGGAAAATCTCCACTGCATTCTGTAGAGTTTAAATCTATACTGAGAAGAAAATTTGGTCCTGGAAATATCACAGACTACATTGTGTAGGTCTAGCCAGGATCATGTTGAGCTAGAAGGGGAATTAGGTCTATGTGTTTTAAGACTATAGCTTCTGCCTTGAGTCCTGTAAAGCAGAATGACAGAGAAAAACCTATTTTAAGTGTCATTCTTTAGCTCAGGAGTTAATGTCTTAAGGGCGTTGGTGGTATTATGTATACCTCCAAGCAGATATTTAGCATCTAATGCATTTTGATGGAAGCAATTTGATTCACGAGTTTAGTTAAGTGATAGCTCATATAGGGTTTTGAAGATCCAAGTAGCTTAAATCTTACTGGGTTTGGTACCTGGGGTCAAGTTCTTCTTCATATTCTCAGAGTCACATCTGTTCTTCCTGCCTGTAAGGTCTGAGCACAAGTCTGAACTGGTCTTAACATGCCTGGGTTTCCTCTAACTGTAGAATAAAAGAAGGTTCAACATGCAGGAATGTACCTCTTATAGTAGAGTTTGGGTTCAGGTCCTCTGAGGTACATGGCTTTCAGCTGGCATGAGGTGCAATAGATAATACGTGCTTAAGCTTATTTAGAATCTGGACCTCAAATGTTGGCACTAATTAGCTCCTTAAATCACTGCTGAATGGAAGTGTAGAATGAAAAAACTTTTTACCCTCAACGCAGTCCTTTCCAAATTAGGATGAGATGTTTGCCAAGGATAGAAAATATCTTGAACATGCTGTACTTGCACTGTACCTGTAGCTATGCAGAGAACTCACAGTTCTGGCATCTCTCCCGGACTCTGCAGTATGTTCACTTTCAGTTTCAACCAGTTAGTAGTGAAAGATCCTTCCTTGGCAGTGGCTACAAGTATCAGAATTCCCACTGTGAGGAAAAGTTTAAATATTCAGGAGTTCCCCTTCAAGGCATGAGTTGAAAATCACTATAAGAAATTCTATCTTTGTCATTTGTCTTGTGAAGAGAAGCAAAACCATAAAACCTTAAGAAACAAAATCTATCTTTGACCTTACCCTTGCCTGGATTGGGCACATGTGTGGAACTAGAGTCTTGTTAGTCAGAAAGTGAATGTGTATGCGAGTTTAATGATATGGTGTCCAACCTATTCAATTACAATACTCGAGCTTAATCACAGTAATAACAAGCTCTTAGAGATCTGGAAGCATATTCTGCTCATACCTGCTACTTTTCTTTTTCCCTGTTGCAGTGCCCTTGGGCATCTGCTAGTTTTGGCAAATTCAAGTTGACAGTGTCCTAGAGAGGCAAGAGAAGACCACAGCTGCATGCCCTAATTGTAATTCCCAGAGACCCTGAACTGGGCCAGCTGTGGAAAATGAAGTAATTCTCTTGGTCCAGTATAAAAAGGATCTGATAAGTCATGATCTGCTTGACTGTTTTTGTGATGGAGGGGAGGCATTTAGGGAAAAGCCTCTGGGCAAAAACACTATTAGAAAATTTTTTTTGAAAGTTTTCAAGCTGGATGTTGTGATTGTGGATTACATTTCTTTAGTGGTCAGGCTGGAGAGAATAGTCACTTTGTTCTTAAGCTCTGAGTTTGGAGTATAGGAAATATGCTTGTCTTCCTAACAGGCTGTAACTGCAGGCTTTGAAACTGTAGTTGACTTGATATGTTCTTGGCTTGCTGACTTTGCTTTATCCTCTTAACAGAATAAATAATCTCATGTAATAGCAAACCTGACAGATCTTCATAATTGATCACTATTCCTGCCATATGAAGGGCACAGGATGCAAACAGAATGAAGCAGTGTAAGTATTGTGCGATGTAAGTATTGATTCTTTTAATAGCAGTACTGCTTTTCTCTGTAAGTGCCCACCTCAGCAATAAGAAATTACAGGGGAAAATAGAAGTGGGAAGTAAAATTAGACTTAAATGAAAAAAATATGTAACTGAGAACTCAATGAGAGCCTGCCAAGTAGTCTCTCATTGCCTAAGGGTTCAGTTTTACATAAAGCTCTTAACTGTATCAATAGATTGCTTTTGGACTACTGAAGGCTAAAACAAGTATAAGTGGGGGAGGAGTAATAAATCAGCCCTGTTTGTTCTAGATCCAAGTTAGTAGTGTTCAGAACCCCTTTATACAATTAGGATGATTTACAGATGAGTGATTGGCGTAGGCTAAGATGTGCTGTGGGTAATGGGTAGAGTGGTGTGGGGAGGGCTTCTCACACCTCTTACAGCAAAATTATAACCTAGCAAATTGTGCTTTCAAAACCTGATGTCCTTATAAACAAGGAATGGCAAGACTTATTAAAGTGTAGTCCAATCATTATTATACCCTGATACTGGAAGAGGTAGGTGTTGAATTCTGCTACTGCTGAAGTTTTCACAGTATCTGAATGATCTCTTTTGAGCTGTGTGAGAAGGCACATTGGCACATAATATGTGCACACCTATTCCCAAACCTGCAAAACCAGTGCAGGAACCCTTTAACCTGTTCTTTCATCTTCTTTTATACATCACCCTTGTCTCACAATCTGCTCCCACTGAGCATGCCGCAGTTGTCTAACGAATTTCACATTCAGATGGTTGACTCACATTACACTCCACAGGGTCATATAAATGTTCTGAAACTGACAGTTGTGATTACAAGTTAGTTGGGTAAGAAGAGGACCTGTGGGCACAGATCTCCGATGCACCTGAAAATTTTTTTGGCAGCAGTGACTAAATTTATCCCAAGCCTACAAGGTCAATTTGCAGCTCAGTTGCCATCCATATTTATCTGCCTCACACATTGAAATTTCACTATGACAGTGACAGGCTCTCTAGGAAATACCTCAAGTAGAGTGTTTCCATGGATAGCCTGTAATCCTCATTGGCTTGAAACAATCTTCAGGGTATGTCATTCTCCTGATAATGCTATCTTATGTTAGGTTTTAAAAAAACAAAACCAGAAAATATGTTCTTACAGTAATAGAATTCACCTTGATTTCAAACCTCAATGGCTTGTAACTTGGTAAGCCTTGGTCACAGCACTGTCACCAAGTGTAGGCATTGTTCTGCTAAAGTATAAAAGGAAAGGGTTGGCTGCGAAAAAGGACAAAGGATACAGTGCAAGATCATTGAGTAACTTAGATTTCTTATGTTAGTTGACCTCTCATATTATGGAGGCAGATACAAATAGAAAAAATACAGAAGACAAGGAAAATCCTGTTTACATGTACAGCCTCTTTTCTCCTAAGCACTTTCAGTTTTTGATGATTTGTCAGTAGCAGTTCCTGCTGAGAACTAATATATTTAATCACAGGAATAGTATGGCAAAACACCAGATAACTACAGTTATGAAAAGAATCATTTGTACATGTATCATGTGGATTTTAGGAATGATAGCAATTTTAGAAGCAAGTGGTAGTGGTGGGAAATCAGACTGTTGAAACTTTTTAAAGCATTTAGCATGAGGTGATACTTGAGAAATTTTTAGCTGAGTCTCTAGAGAGAACTGCTTCTCTTGGTCCCTGCTCAAGGCAGTGCCTGACCTTGTGTGATACAGGGACATGCCTGAAATGAAAGAAGATTTTAACTAGGATTTTGTAATTGACTAAATGAAATGACTGATTCTTTTCAACTCTCAACACAATCCATTTCTGAACTGCTAAGTATTGGAAAAAAATAAGACAGTCATTGCTTTGAAGTAGCTGTTTAATATTGAGACAATGCAGCTGGTATTTTTGTCTCTTTTTTTTTTTTCCAAGAACAAAAGCATGTGAAAGCAAGGAAGGTTGCTCAGTGGCTTGGAGAAATGGTATTTTTTTGTGGTAGACTGTAAAATGAGCACTGAAACGGTGGGAAAATAACTTTCTCTAGCTCTGTCTTATATGTGTTCCTTAAGTAGTTAAAATATCCATGTAGCATAAGGGTTTAAGAACCTCAGCATTCAAGCACTGTCACTGCGACTATCTGCACCAAGGGCCTAATGTAATGCATGCTGAAGTCAACAGGAGTCTTTCCATCAGCTGGAAAGGATGTTGGATCAGGTTCAACACAACACAGAAATGCAGTCTGCAGCCCTTGCTCTCAGAGGAGCTCTCCACTATGTCACCTGAAGTAACGTCTCCATTAGCTGAGTTGGTATTGTCATCTGTGATACTGAACACAGAAGCAATTCTGTAAAGTAAGCCATATGCTAGAAGGTAGTGACAGGCACTAGATGCAGGTTAGTACTTATCTTCAGAAGCACCAGCTCTGTGCTGTATACATGCTATGATGTGCATTATGCAAAGTTTCTGCTCAGCAGAATTAGTCTTTTCTGTATTTAATTTTGATATTTAATCCAAAACCGGTATTTTATAGTTACTTAACAAAGTGTTCCCTAAGATAGGGAACTAACATGTGAGGAGATAGAAATGTGGAAGTTTCTTCTGAACCTATTCACTGATCTCCCTTGAGACCCAAGACAAAGTTGCTGTAGCTTCCTCCATCATTATTCGATTGCTAAAATAGCAATAACACTTAGCTAGGGGCCAGAAAATCCTACCAGTGTTCTATTGTGAATGTGCCCTCTTGCCATTTACAACCTGGAATCCTGGTCCTGCAAAATTTTGCTTTTTATTTACAGCCTCTGAGTACATTTCTAGAGCTAGATAATACAGTCTTTGTCACAGGTACAAGCAATAAAATATTACCATATAGCTGGCATCTATGAAGCTAGAATACAACCAATCAAACTGACACAACTGATAAAATTTGGTGCTGCAACTCTTGCAAAGTCTTTGCAGCACTCTGAAATACTTGACTGCAGAATTGTCCTGAAATGAGTATGATTTTGCTGTAAAACCACACTACATCAGTGCCAGGGAACAGTGTCATTTGTTGCTCTGATTTAGTGCTCCATGCCAACCCCATTCTCATCGGGAATTGGTCACCAGGGACAACTCAAAAGTGTTTTGCTGCTTTTAAGTAAGATATCTAAATTAGTGGAAGCTTCAAGTGGAGGTGTGTGTTTTCTTTTGCTACCAGAAATCCCTCTGTCCTTTGCATCAATAAAAGAGATTGATTCTAAATTTGCTAATCCTGTTGAAAATGGTTTTATTGTACTTGCTCTGAGTCTAGTAAATGGAGTTGGAAAGTGGTAGTTATAGTAGGTGCAGTAGGATGTAGATGGTGAGTCAGAACTCCCAAAGTCCAGCATGTTGGGGTGATTGTGTTTTGTTTGAAGAAGTAATCTAGGGCTACATAGTAAATGTACCTTTGGTCCTAAGTGTGCTTTGTTTACCGTTTATTTCTTGAAGAACTAACTTTATGTTATGTAGCTAAGTATTTCTTCCTGTGCAGAGGAAGGGAAAGTTCTGGTCTCATACTGTCACTGCACATTTGATGACATGAGAAAATATTAACCATATATATCTTTGAAGTATCTGTGGCAATATGGTACATAGCATCACAGGCACTAATCCTCTGATATAAAACCTGTTAAAGAATTTCACTGACTCCTGTAGTTTATTGAGCCTGGAAACTTGTTCGGTAACTATGTGGCTTTTAACCACTTGGGTTTTTTGTCCTCCCTTCTGCCCTGCAGGAGCAACATAAATTTAAATGAAAGATGATTTACGATGTTTTGAAATAACATGGTATATGTTAACTTGTAAGTGTCAAATATCATTAGACCTGATGGGAAGGATGAAAAAGATTGTATTCTGTGCCATGCAAAAAGGTACTGTTTGTAACACAAGCTTGCAGCAAAACTCCCACCCGAGCGTGTTTCCTACTGCTTTCCCATATTGCTGCAGGTGATACTAGAGAGCTAGACAAAAAGAAACAGATTTTACTTTTTCAAAGCTGCATCTTTCCTTCTTTCATCTCTTCTCTGCTTATCTGTTGCTGTTGTTCAGACCCCCCTCTAGGAGGAAGATTAAAGAACAATATGGAAAAACAAAGGAAATAACAAGAATGTTTTATTTTAAAGAAACCTTTCTAAAGAGTCTCTGCTGTCAAATGCTTACCTTCAGATTTGAATTTTGTTGTTTGTTTTTTTGCGTTTAAACACATTCCACTGTCATAAACATTCCTTGTGCCACTTCCAGTGTTGGGAAGAGAAATCTGAGGCTTAAATTGATTGTGTAAAGGTACAGTTACAAGGAAAAGCAGATGGAAGATAAAATGTTGGGTGAGATTTTTCTGTCTGTCTGGCCACCCGTTCTTTTATTGTTCGCCTCCATCTGTCTTTGCCTGGCTTCCAAGGTTGCATTGTGTATTTCTCTAAGTGCTGTTAAGCGCCAGAGATTTAGCCGAGTGCCGCACTCCTGCTATATTAGCTTCAAGAAGAAATAGTATTTAGTTATACTGAATTGGGTTTGTGTTCAGCATTTTTAAATTTTTTTTTTAAATATAGTTGTTCATGGGTCTGCAGAAGGCTTTTATGGCAGGCTTGTTGTGTAGCCCATCTTAACCAAAGATATGTTACCTCCAATGTAGGACACATGCTTCAGGGTTTTTTCTTCAGTGTTCATATCTTTATTTCTCTTGCAAAGTTTTAATCCTTATTCTCACTTTTCAGCTGGCTTGCCTCTTGATATTTTTTATTATTTTCTTTAAGATTTAAAATGCTTTTAGGTTTTGTTAGTATGGCAAAGGAAAGGATTCAATAAGATAGGTGGGATTTTATACAGGTTTTAAGGTGACTTTCCTGAATTCTAAGCAGGTCTGATCCTAATGGTAGGTCTTGAGAAGGGACATAAACTTCTTACCTCTGTCTCCCCAGCTGGAGCATGGAGATGTTAATGCTGCTCTCATCTGCAAATGGCTGGTTGAAAAGGACAGTTAAACAGTATTAAGTGTTGACTGTTTTATACAGCATGCTGATAGTTTTAAAGTGCTGCAGCCTCAGAATGACTGACAATACCTGGTGTTTTTAAGCTCACTTGACATCTTGTTCAGATAAACACCCATATTTCCATGTAACCTGAAAATCTGTGTATGTATATATATCAGAATGCAAAGTCTGTTTGGATTACCAGCAGCTTTAGGTTAGAGGACTGAAATGACCCAAACCAAAACTGCTAAAATGTGGTAGAATCCTGCTTAGAATACTGATAGAAATGTCTTGTTAACTGAATGATGTGATGCTAACAATTTCTGGATATGGAAAACGAGATAGGGCTACTGTAAAGTTAGACACCCAGAGCTAATGACCAGGTGCTGATGTCAGGAGCTTTTAGGGAGAGGCTATGGGAAATGACCCGGTCAGATCTGCAACTGAGAGGGGATGTAAGTTTTGAAGAAAAGATTGGGAGATGGAAGTAAGGGTACTTATCTTCAGGTCATCAGACCAAGATGACATGTTTAAAGACTTAAAATACAAATTCTGACATCTTTCAACACCTAGATGTGGTTACTGGTTTGTTCTCAGTGTTTCTTTTTAAACTGTTTGTTCATTCATTCATCCTTTCTCTGCTTTCTTGTCCTGAAATAACAATTGTGTGAATTGGCTGAAAAACTCCACAAAGTTACATAAGGTTTTAACAGATTCTCAGCCTTGGGGGGGAGGGAGGGGAAATCCTTCGTCTTCTCTATTTCCAGGATCCTTGTCCTCTCTACTCTTAAGGATAGGTGCACTTATTTCCTCTGTTAGCTCTATTTGTGAAATAGCTAAATGCTGCTAGGCGTTGACTATCAATGCAGAATCAGCTCACCTATGATATGCCACACAACCCTATCAGTAATTACTATGCTGTTGTGAAAAAAAAAATCATATACAAGTAATTTCTCAAGTTTGTCTCAAGACAAACATATCACTTACTCTCTCAAAACAAGCATCTATTTCTTAGAAGCTTAAATGTTACTAGTTTTTTTCATTCTTATTTTTCACTCACTTGAGAATACTTCTTTGTGCAGTAGACTTCAGTGAAAGCTGTTTGGGTAACAATTTTAGTATTAAGAAATGTAAGATTGGAAACTTTCATCATAGAAAAATTGTTGTTTTCTCTCTAAGCAATTATTTTATTGGAGTACAACTGGAAGTTCCCCAAAACGTCATGCCTGAATTTCTGAAAAGAGTCATTCCATCATGATCATTCCCATATGTTTTGTAAAATGAAATAGATGTCTGTACTCAATTTAGTTCAACAATATGCATTAAAATACTTGTAATATATTTATAGTGGACACAGATACAACACGTGTCTTCGTGTCTTGTAAATAAATGCTTTTTCTGTTTGCTGGCCAAATTCATGCTATAAACCTTTCTGAGATACCATCCTGTTGAATCCTTAACATGTTTTATTTCCTGCTTTTTTGTAAAATTTCAGTGGGTTGGGACCTGAATTATAGTACATTCCTCAATCTGATCGATTTTGTTGTTTGATTTTTAAAGTTGGATGCTAACTGCAGTGCTGCTAAGGTGTTCAGAGTGAAAAGGAAAAGAAACTAGAGTTTTCTTCAACTTTTTTGCAAACTTGGCAACACCAAGTTGCAAATTGGTGTTGGCATGTGCTGTTCTCCAAATATTCTCAAGGGAATTTCCTGGTGTGAGGAGTTTCCAGTCTGTGTAAAAATACCACAGCCAGCCCCTTTGCCATATGCCCTGAGAGAATCTGAGGACAGGAAAACTGTGTCTGTCTGCTGAACTCTGACCATCTGGGTGTGGGAGATGTCATGTTGGAAGCCACACATCATAGATTAGACTAGTTGCTCTGGCTTCCCTGACTACTAAGATACTGTAATTGGATTACTGATTTCCCCAACATAGTCAACCCCATCTACAGAAAGTGTTTTCATATAGTGCTCCCATCAAGCTGTGCAATTGCCAACTTCACCATTTCCTTGGCACCTCTACATGCAGATGCAGAAATAAGTGCACTACCTAGGATGTTCTTACGAGATCCCTTAGGGTGGGACTAATTCCTTAATGACTATCACAAGTTACTCCAGTAACTCATTGCCACACAGTAAGAAACTGGTCAAGTTTCCTGTTGCTTTTTTCCAAGCAAGAATGTTCCTATTCTGAGAAATGCACTAGATTTTCCTTAAAGTGTTTATGAAAGAGGAAGAGGTAACCATTACACTGCCATGTAGGCTGCTTTTCAAGCCCCACAGTTATCTGGCAATAAATACTTGGATAAGAGTAAGATGAAGTTGTGAAATTGAATCATGGTGTCTCAACAGATGGTCATAAGCAACCTAAATATGAGGTGAGTGCATCATTTGCTTGACTTGACTCTGAGAAGAAGTTTTATACATTATGTTCTACCTTAAAAGGAAATACCTAAATACCTTTGCTAATCTAGATCTGTACTACATTAACTTTCAAAGATACACAATATCTCCATTGCACTTTAAAATAGATTACTGGTTCTTCTGAGCCAGGAGGCATGTAAAAAATGACAAAAGGGAATAGACTCCTATTGAATTTACCAGAACAAGTTGATGAATTGTATGTGAAAAGGGAGGTTGGAAGTATAAATATGTTCTACATCCTTTCCATGACAGGCTGTGGAATATTTATTATAAATGGAGACATAAAGCAGGAATAATCTTCCCCATGACCTCACAGTGACAAACTGGCTTTCTAATTCTTGCTGAGTGCTGATTATTACTTGGCTAACAGTCTGAGCTAAAGATGAAGCATGTGGTAAGTTGCAGGAATTCTTACAAATACGCTGAGCTATTTTCAGAAGGGCAATTTTAAGGACACATTCATGTTTTTACTTGCAGGAGTATTTTTTTCTTGAAGCATGTGAGTAGATCCACATATGTGCAAAACCTTCAGGCAAACAATGTGAATGCAATTGCTCATTTATGCATAGTGTTTAGCGCATGGTTCAATGAAGTAGGATTGTGAAGTGGGGGTTAGAGAGCTTGG
The DNA here is from genome assembly GCF_000690535.1 of Cariama cristata. Classification (NCBI taxonomy): domain Eukaryota; kingdom Metazoa; phylum Chordata; class Aves; order Cariamiformes; family Cariamidae; genus Cariama; species Cariama cristata. Next base: position 117,125 of record NW_009620262.1, read on the forward strand.
TTACATGCCATGAAAGGCACTCTCATTAAACACCTCTTTGGAAGTGTATATTAAAGGAACAGGTGCAACATTAATAAACTTGCTTCAATTTTTATCAACTCAGAGAGGATGCTACTGGCAAAAGTAGCTCAGAAATAGGTAGTTATAACATGAAAGAGTAGAGTTAAGAGGTTCCTTGTTGAGTTTTGTCACTTGCTGGAAGCATTTGAACTACATTTATGCGCAGACTTTCCTCATGGAAGGAAGCAAGGATCCTGCTTCTTGTAGCAGTGCAGCTGTTTTGCCATGTGCTTCTGTATAGTGCTTTCAGAGGCTACAGAGGAGAGCTACAATGAAATCACAGTAAGAAACAGAGTTATGAAATTAAGAATTATGCTATTCTTCATGCAAGGTTTCCCCTACAATGAATAGGGGGACCATCTTGATGATTTACCATGATCTGAATTAAGCCCAAGCTACTTCTGGTTTGTACCTTGAAGGTGGCAATGCCCTTAAGCAAAGACTCACCAGATCTGTCTGACCATAAGCAGGCCATCTCCTCTCCAGACCTGTAACTGTAGCTGTAAGGAGCCAACACTTACATAGACTTTATACTGCTTAGGTTTCACCTGAACCCATTTTAATCCAGCAGGCAGGTCAAATCTACCTGAACAGTTGTCTTGTTCCATACCTTTCCCATATTGCATGGTGTGTGCTTCCAAATCTTGCACCGAGCTTTGATCAATTCCTGTTATGCTTACATAGCAACAAGCCATAGTTGGGGAATATCTGCAAGCTCTTTCTTCCCATGTTTTCAGAGCCTGTTAGTAGTGGCCTCTTTGCAGTTTTCTTCCACAGCCCTTCTGATGTGTAGATACAGAAAGAAGGGGGAGAAAAGCTGAAAAGTTTTCAGGTCTTACTGATACTGAACAGCAAGAATAGCACACTTCTGGGGATGGTTGTTATAGCATTTCTTCTAATAAAGTCCAAAAAGTGTATAAAGGAAGGATTTATCATTCATTTTGTAATAATCTAAACACCTGTAACTTGGTGTAGCTTTCAAAGTTTTCCCATATGACATAGGAGTTTCTCTACAACTTATTCTACCATCTCACCATACAGTCTACTTCTATGAAAAAACACTTCTGAAATTAAGACCACTAGGGGAGATCAGTGGAGGGAATTGTCTTGCATGAAGAGTGTAAAACATCAAATAGAATGAGCAAACACCTCTCAAGTTCTAGATGAGCTGTGGGAATTTTTTGCTTCTATGAAGTTTCACAGACTGCCTGAATTTAAGTCTCCGAAATCTGTGAAAACAGAGGTTGGTTTTTTTTTTATTTTTCAGTTCCAAAATATGAGGCTTTCTCCAAAACTAGATAGGCTCAGCATTGAGCAACATTAACAAGAGAGGAAAGCTATCTCTAAGCTCAGTACCGTGTTTCTATTGGCTTGATCATCTAAGCTCTGCAGTATTATCAATGCAAGCATACTGTTAATCCATGTAATGTTATTAAAACAGTAGGTATATCTTAGTTTCTCAGATGTGTCAATGTTTCTCCTGTTTTACAAAAATATGACAATTTTCTCTCTGGTGTTGTTTTCACTAAAATGCAACAAATCAGTTTTTGCAAGCAAGTCATCTAGCAAATGTAGGATTTTTTCTCATATTCTTGATATGACTTTGGAACTTTGCTACATGCAAAGAATCTCAGGCAAGCCATGTCTGTAGAGCATCTTTTGCAAGCACACACTGCATTAGTTTGGTTTTACTGTTGAATTTGTTGAGTTTGAATTTGCTTAGTTGAATTTGTCAAAAAACTCAAGCAAATTTTAATAGTCAGATTTCTGTCTTGTGTATCTCATGTTCACAGGATAACACAAACTTTTACATAAAATACACTGGAGATCTAAACATACACTTTCCTAGTACTGTGGGTTCATATTCTGTGTCAGCATGTCAGATTTGAAAAAATAAAAGCATAGTATAATAACTTCCAGTACATATTTAATTTCATATGCTTGACTGTTATGTTGAGAGTGTTATGTTGATGTACAATGTTACTCCTGTAAAATGGCACTACTCCGACATCAGAGGTGGATTTTTATAGTTCCATACTTCAAGTTCTCATCAGCTTTAGCTGCAGTTTTGTATTCTGGCCTGCCTTCAAAACTTGAAAAGAAAACCTCCAGTTAGTAAATCAGGGATAGAAACAATAAAATAATCCAAATTCTGTTTTATGAAATGTCTACCAAGTTTTAAAGGTAATGTTTCTGTAGTTAGAGACCTGGGTAGTAATAAAAATCCACCAAACTGCCCTCTACAAGAGAGTTCATGGTTCTAATTTTGCCAGTCTACTTAGAGTATTTTCCAGAGGCTTTGGGAGATACCCAGTTTCCATTTACAGGGTTAGTTCTCCAGAGAAAATGGCAGCATTTCTTTCTAAATTAGAAGACCCTGGAGAGATATTTTTTTTTGCCCTGACTCATGAAAGGTTAAACCCATGATCACAAAGACACTCAGTCAAGTTCTGCCTTTGTTTTCAAACCACAGAAAGATGGATGCAGCTTAATGGTTATTCATGTGAGAAGTTGGATATTTTTCCAGGAGCCGCAGAAAGTTGATCTGCTTTCAGTTCCTGCCTAGACTTTTTACTTGATATGGCAGAGCAATGGTATTGAATTGTCAAATGAACAGAAGTCCTAGAACAAAATTGCAGGCTATGCCTGAACCTATCTGTAGGTTCAGAAGTTGTTCACATTGTTTCTACAAGCTTAAATTCTGCAATGTCTTATGGTCTGATGTCATATGGTCTTAACTTCTAATTCTGCAATTAATTAGTACCTCATGGGGTGATTCTGGTTACAAAGTTGTGTCAGAACAAAAGGTCATAGGGGAAAAAACCCACAAAACTCTGACCCAGGCTTCACAAGAGAGATGTTTCTCCACAGCAGATGTCTATAAACATGCAATACTCATCTGCTTTGCAGGAACAAATACTCTCAGAAAGGGACCTCTAGACATATATGGGAATATACCGTCAAGCTACTCCAGGGGAACTCAGGTATTCTGAAGGACTGTTTTTAGGTGTCATCACTGAAAAGATTTTAAGCACATAATACAGAAATTAGTGCCATACAGGTATTACCTGAAAGAAAAACATACAGTGTAACTTTTACATGTTTAACATGAAATACATTTTATACATTCTCAAGTGTTAAGAAGCAGTACCTGCTGCATAGTCTGATAGGGATGAATTTTACTCACACTTCAGGTGAGCTGCATAAAAGCAAGGATTAGACATGTCGGTAGGAACCTCAATACAGGCATGGCTTCAGAGCTAAAGGAGCTGCTTCAGGTTACAGTGCCTTTATGACTGTAATTGCTAGTATAATACTCCCTTAATACAACAGCACTAAGCAGCTTTCTCTCTTTGGCCAAATTAAATATGACTCTCAATCTAATTTTGTTGCTTAAACCTCTTATAATTAAAGAGAAAGGCTTCTAAATTTTGCTAATAAGGTCTGCGTGGATATCTGTACTAAACTGCAGAAGCACACAGAGGAATCAGGAAGGCAGTGGACACTGTCCCTTTAAAGAGACTTGTGTGTGTAACTAAATGATAACTGGAAGCAGATTTCTTGATAAAATTCCTGGACAAGTTGTAGTACTAGAAGTAAGATAGAAAACAAACAAAAAACCCAGCGTGGAGGAATAGAACTCTCAACAGCAGAACTGGAAACCTCAGCAGCTGGGGAAGTGGCTGGCAGAAATTCGGACTGAAATGTCACCCGCAGCACCTGTGAGTGCTGAATTCCAGCTGCAGGGGAGCACTGGGAACTGGTGGCCATTTGGGGAACACTTATAGGTGACCCCAAGTGGAGGACAAGTATGACACTGCAGTGGAGATATTTCAGAAGGTCTATGGTTCATGTTGTGAGTCTTTCCGACAGCTGGAATTTAACCTTGTAAGTTATAATTTGCCAGACTCCCTGATTTGGCATTTAAAAACGAACAAACAAAAACCATTCAGAGGTCATTGCGAGATCTAGAATGAACCCTTGAGATGACAGATAAAACACTGTAGTAAACAAAAGTCATTCAGGGCTAGGATGAGGCTTGTGGCACTTAATACTGGATATGTTTGAACCCATACTACAGACACACAAAAAATCAAACCAAAAGCCTATGCTTAAAAATACTCAGGACCAAGAAAGGAGAAATCACACAAGAATGAACTGCAGGACTTTGTTCACTATGACAACCAATATCTGTTATACTGAAGTAGATGAAATAATTCTAGTATTTGTAAATACCTAGTTAGAGCAAACTGGATATTCATATCATTCCAATTCTCATGGAGTGTAAATTTTAGTACTTGCTATTAATAAGTGTGGCTGGGAAAGGGGGAGGTAGAAGACTGTACTTTAGATATGCCCAATTCTTTAATGCCAAAGCCTTAATATCTGAATTGGAACTGGGACACTTCAAAGCGCTTATCTCGCGTGTCTCGGCACAGTCACAGAACACCACAGCATCATGGCACAAATTCCTCCCTGGGTACAGAAGAGACGAAGACTGAGGTTTGTGGAGGGAGATGGCAGACGTGTGAATTTGTCAGGATCTCTTCTGTTGGTGGTACCCATGCTCCCTCTGGTGATACTCTTCAGGGTCTGGTCAGCTGCTGGCAGGATTTAACCCCTCTTGCCCCCTAAGGCAGGCAGTGAGATCTGAGTTTGTATTCCAGCTGCTGGGCTGGTAGCAGATCTGCTTGTGTCTGTGGGAAGATAAAGGGGCTGTAACCCTTATCTGGCATGAATAAATACTGTTTCTCCTCCTCCGCAGACTTTGTGTGGGACCTTTGTGCATATGTTCAGCTTCTACACAGGAGCACACCATATGTTCAGGCTAGCTCTTCCTGCGGTATAAAAAAATCAGAGATCAGCAAATGGCACCAGCCCCACATGTCTGGGGAGTTTCAGAACTGGAGCTCTGAGGGCTGGCTGATGGTAAATTCTTAAGGAACGGGGAGAAACTGGGACAGAAGAGCAGCGACTAGTGTGAAAGGGAAAGGAAAGGCCTGGAGCACAGCGTGCAATCTCGATGTGACCAAGCGTTTTGTAGTGAGCTGAGCCATGTGAGGCTGGGAAGGTTTTGAGTGAGACCTAATTAAAATCATCTGGCCCTCATGAGGGAGACTTCTTTTTCCTTGCAATTATTTTTTGTATGTCAAGGATATTCAATTAGGCATGTAGAGCTGATGTTTCTGAGAGGAATTCAGAGTGCACTCATAGCTATTTTTAGTATATTATTATATTGTTGGATTTGGGGATTACAAACACTGCAAGTTTCTAAGAACAAAGAAACTATATGTCCAAGGCTGAAGCAATGGTTCGGGATTGACATGACCTGCAGCTATGGCAGTTGTCTGTATTTGATTTTTGGCAGGTAGTAAATATCTAAGTAGAAATTCTACAGCATCCCAAGGGTATCATCATCAGGGTTTAATTGTTTCTTTTTTGACCTGCTCACCCCCCTGCAGCTATTCTTTGGTATATTAATGTTAGATGAAACTTCAGAGAACCATAGTTTTGATAAGGTTTTCCACTAGTGTCTTAATTTTTTATTTCGGCTGATTTTTTTTTTCATTTTCTTTTCAATGATCACAATTATAAAAAGAGACCAGCTGGGAGCTTTCTTCTCGCAAATGGCCTTCATAGCAAAAAGTAATTTAGCAAGCAGTGATTAATAGGTAACCGCTGGACTGATGAGGTACCAACTCTGGCTGCTTCATTATAATTCAACATGTTCTGTGTCTTTCTAACATGTGGGTAAGGTTGCATGTTGTTGCTCTGTGAACATCCAGAGCACTAGTGCAGATATGAGACCATAAGTGTGTAACTTTGTCAGAGGTCTTCCTGCAATAACTTTGCAAAGGCAAACTCAGAAATCATATCTGAATGTTTTTCTGTGGACCCTTATGGTTGAGGTCTTTTTTTTGTTTTCTTCTTTTCTTTCATAGAGCTGGAATTTAGCACACACAACTAGCAAATACAAGTGCTATTCCTGATATGAACTGGGCTTATAGGTTCTCTTGTCTTACTCAAAAGACTTGATGTTTTTTTCACAACCTTATTCAAATTTAGGTTAGCAGAAATGGTAGAATACAAACACGCCAGTGAAGTGGGCTCTCTGTGCAAATTCCCAGGGTAGTTCTGAGGGACTTTGCCCCTTTTTTTATATTGCATGGTGTAGGAGTTTTCAGCCAACAGTAATGTTTTGATTTAGAAATGGGTACATAAGAAAAAGGTGAGGTGAATAGATATATAAAAACATACACATATGCTTGTTCCTAAACAAAATTTTGAAATTCACCTAACCCTCAGACTTCTTTTTTAATACTTGAACTCTCACCCGAACATTCATTTCTAGAATCATAAAGTGATGAGGAATTTCGTCTCACAGCTGTGAAGTAATTCAAGAGCCCTTTTGCTCTGCTACTGCATTGACTATAAGACAAAAAACCTATGAAGTGCAATGCTGATTTTAGCACTGTTTAGCGCTCTATTTGCAGTGTAACGAACTCCGGCCTCTGTAAGAGTTCACTGAATTTTCTTGATTCCTCACTAAACTCACTAGGTGGCTGTCTAAGAACACACATATTTTTTTTACTGGCTGAAACACAGCTCTTTGCCTGCTGTGCCGTTCTCTGATCTCACACTGGAGAGCACCCTCTCATCAGCCACAGCAGGTACCGGTGCCAGCCCTAAGGTCTGGGCTGAGGGGACCCAGCCCCAGGCGTACTGGCCACCAGATCCCTTTGATTAAAGCACTCTTGTTCTCCAGAATAGGATTAAGTATTTCTGTCAACTAAGTGCAAGCCTCATTTGAATGACTTCCTCGCAACATCAGTTTTCCAAATTCTATGTGGTACTTATACAAGTTAGGTAAAAACAGGGAATAAGGTAGGCTGTATATTACTCCGGCTAGTTTGTTCTCCCAGTAAGCTAGAGGAGTGAGGCAAGGCAGCTTCCAGAATCTGGAAACTGTGGGTTGTATGTGAGGGAATAGATTGAGGGGAGAAAAAAAAAAAAAAAAAGAAGTGCTGTTCACTTAAGATCCTTCTTTTTGTTAAAGTCCTTATTACCAGATGTGGCTTGAGTTTGGCCTGTATGCACTGATTTTGTATGGTTATGAATCCTTTAGCTTAAGGGAATTTATTTCTGATTGAGATGAAAATTGGACCCCAAGGCTGAGGCTGAGCTGAACTTTGGGCATGTATCTCAGTTTTCCAATGCTTTTCATCGGAAACCCTGACTAACGAAGGAAAGTATGCATGAATCTATCTCCAGTCTATGTGTCATCCTATTGTCTTCAGTACTGCAGGATACAAAGCAGGGAATAAGACCACACAGGAACGCATCTCTCTAGAGCACCCCTGAATCTCACTTACATGGTTTGTGTTGCTCTGTACTACCCCAGAAAGATGAGGTAGGGAACAGGCAGTATCTTGTCTCTTTGCCTTCATGTGATTGCAGCAAAACTGAATTGACACATGGCTGGGAATGATCTTAATTGCTTATGCATGGAGAAACAAGGGGGAGGAAGGGAGATTAGTAGGGAATATAAATGTTATCTCTACTTAATCATTTTTTTCCCATCACTGTGTTTTCAACAGGATACTTACATTCCCTAAAACAATAATTTTAGTTTAGCCTTGTTGAAAAACCTCGATTTACCTGACACTTTAACAATTTTCAGTTGGAAACACTGAAACGAGATACTTAGTCTGAAGGCTGGGTCAACTCCGTATCTTCCAGAAAATCTCAGACTGTGAAATAGTTTGTTTCCTGTCATCAGGACACAAAATGCTGATGTACAACTCTCCAGTGCCTTCTGGGAGTTGTAATTTGCTTGTTCTCTGCCCAGCTCTGGTATTTTTTGGCACCTTGCAACTACACCATACCTTTTCCATGTGGAGATAAATGCATAGTTTTAAGCCTTCATTTGCCATAGATCTTAATTTGCATATTGCAAGTTTAGCTGAAATAGTAGCAAATTGCCAAAATGTTTTTGCCTGGCCGTCAGGCGAGTATGAAAGCTAGTATTCTTGGCTCAGAATCTGTGGGATTAATATGAAATGCTAAAACATGATACTGGAGCTGATCAAACCATGCAACCTACACCTGAGGGGAATTTTTCTCATGGAACTCATAAAAATGTCGTTATTTTCTCTTGATTAGATGTGACTGTTAAGGTTTAAATAGAAAGCAGCAACTTGTACATGGACAGCAGTGGGAGCTTTACAGTTCCAAAGCCATAACTTTTAATCAGCGTAGTTCCCTGTCAAAGCGGATTACCCCAAGACACTTCACAACCCACTCTGCTCCCCACCCCCCCGATGGCTTCGGGGGGAGCTTTGGAACAGGAGGAGAGAAGCAGTGAAAAAGGGGATGCAATTGTCCGAGAGAGACAGAGCTATGTGCCAAAATGTCTGAAGGTTTCAGGACTGTATGATTCTCACATTATTGGTACTTTATTTTTTAATCGACCGCTGTTTTTAAAAAGGGAAATCCACTCTTTGCCTTCCTCTTCTGTATAGTTAGTATGCCACAGTAACACAATTTGGAAACTGAGGTGTAAACTTTCTTTTCAAAGAGTCCTTTGGTAGTTGAAGGATGCTGGCTGGGATCCATCCAGTAGGCATGAGGTTCAGAAGGTTAATGAGAAGTTCAGGGAAGAGCATTTACAAAAGCCAGCACCAAGAATAACCCAGTTCTTGAAGTACTCTGTTCCTGGGCAAAGCGTGATTGTGTAATCTAGGAAGCTGGGGTACTGCTTTACTCTGGCTGTTTCCTGAATAAGAAGACATAGCGTGTATGAAATAGTTTCAGGTTTCTTTCCACCTTAGTTAAGTTCCTTATAGGAAAAAAGAGCTAGATTAACACCCGGGAAGAACTATACAATATATAGTATATATGGGTGGATAAGAAGCATTTGGGTGGCAGATTCTAAAATTGGCCTCGTTAGGGGAAATCTCTACTCTGACCTACAAGAAGACGACGACCTTTAATCTCCCTTTAAGTCACGATCTCTCAGCAGATCAGTGCTGTTATCAGTACCAGTCAACAGGAGGGCCCCTTTGTGCTTGCCTTCATGCAGCCATGAGGTGTGAGTTGTGCCTGTCCTAAATAAAATTAACCATTTAACCAAAACTAATCAAAGAGGCGATAGTGGGTAGTGTGAGGTAGAGAGAAGTGGTTAAAGGGCTGAAAGTATCACTTGTTTTATCAAATCCAGTCTGTGACCACAACAGACTGCTGTGTCATAAGTGTAGAGTCCAGAATGAACCAACAGTGTATCTGCTCTTCTGTTCCCCTTCTCCTCTTCCTTCCTCAGTGTAAGTATAAGAGGTTGCAAAAACACAATCTACCACCTTGCAGCAGACTTAATACAAAAGGTCAAGACTCAAAACTTGGTAATTCACAGAAGATTGTAGAAGAGGTTAAAATATGTTCAATAATACTAAGAATGTATTTGAAAATGTCCAGATGATCTTAACTGGGTGAGAAAAATCATCCTTCTTGACCGTAGATCTAGCACTGGGTGTAAAAAAAGAGTGAGCAAATCACTCAACCAAGATCAAGAGAGTATCGGCACATCCTGTACAGTATCTTGTCTCTGCTTTTTGTCAGTCAAAAGATAAATTCCCTTCTATTTTGTGTTTCCAAGTTGCACTTCAAGATGAAAAACCTGTTCTTTGGCCCCTGCTGAAGACCAGCAGAAACACTGAAGAGTGGGTCAAATTCAATGCAATGCAACTACTGTGCAGCAAACACAAGTCAGTCTGGCCTCCCTTCAGCCTCGCAGTTGTTGATCACAACAGGTCAAAGCTCAGAAGCCCTGTAATCCCAAACTTTAATATATAGCTCTGGCATCAAGCCTCACCTGTTACAGAAGCAGTCCTGTCAACTTCAGTCTTCTCAGCTGCTTAGCCCAGATGAAGTTTTTTCACCAGTGCTCGCAACCAACCTGCAATACTGCTCTGTGGCCAAGAGGCATGGAGCCTTCAGCTCTACCTTACAAACAGCAATACAGCTGGTGAAACTGAGCAGGGTTCTCAAAAATGTGTAAGCTCTAGGGTAGAATCACTCTGCTAAGGAATAAATAAAATGGTTGATGAGTGTGCCAGATGTTAAATGTGTCTTAGTGAGTTAAGTGTTTTATATCAGCTACCTGAGAGCTGCATTGGTACGCTCTTGAATCAACGTGGCTAATGTAACATAGGTTTGGTGTAGCTAGAGATCAGTAGACTGTTTCTGACACTTGAGCAAGTTGTATGCTTACCTGAACAATAAACTTATAATAAGTTCATGATTTTCATGAAAAGTTCCATTGCAATTGGGAAACAACAACAAAAAGTCAGCATTAGATGTTTATTGGCCACAAGAGACAATGCCAGTTCAAGTTCAGAACATGTAATATGGTAGATGTGTATCACGGTAACCCATATACCATCTGATGGTCTCACTCAATAGCTGAATGCTTTTCACAGTAGATATTCCAGTTTGTTTATATACAATTTTGGTTTTGCAACTAGTCTTTTGGAAGTGGACACCAAAACCCTCAAAATTAAATTGTGGTAAATGATACAGTTTGAAGAAGTATATACTATATTTAATTGGAGAGAGCTGTGTTTACAGCCTGTTATTGTCTGTGTCGGTTGACTTTTCCTCACATATCAGCAAAGACAAGAATGAGTAAGTCGTGGTAGTTCTGGGCAGCTTGGCATTTGCAGTGTATTTTTACAAAGTCTGAGCTGATGAGCTTTCTGCTGACAGGCAATATCTCTGGCTAGAAATGAAATGTTCTGATCCAGTTAAAATATTATCTATCAATGGAGGGTGCTGTACAGTTAAATTAAATTCTTTGAAAGTTAAAAATTCTTTAATGGATTCAAAGTAGGGTATCTTTTTGTGGAGGGTGAAATAATGATTTGTATATTGAATCTTATTCAGCTCCTGTGGATAAATAGTGACATATCATTAATGCAGTGAATAATCTATAAGCACTTTCTGCAGGGTTTATCTATTTGTATCATTTGGGGAAAAAATCAGTGAGATGATCTGTTCGGATATTAAAAATATACCTAGAAAGCTTATTCTATCTTTTTCAATCAACAGCTGTATTTCAGCTATCAAAAGCCTCCAAAAAGAAAGCCGTGAACTATTTTGTTTAATAGCTTATAAAAATCATTTTTGGTGGTGCACTTTGAGGAAACAGAGACCTCAATTATTTTTTACTTGCTCAACAGTTGCGTTGAATATACCGTATGGAAACGTGAGTTCTGGTGCTCTGGGGAACACATTGCACCAGAATGGCTTTTCCTGTGAGACGAGTCATCACTGCATCCAGGGATAACATTAATGGCATTTTCTCTCATCTTTCCTTAAGGAAGGAAAACATAGCCACTTCTGTATTCAGATGCCCTGCGGGAATCCTGGGTATCGTTGCAGTGTCCTGCAGTGCCTGAGGTGAGGAATCAGGATGGCTGCAATACATTACCATGCTAAAAGCACTATGACAGTTGGTCAGAAAGGGCATTCTAGGTGGGAATAAGGGTTTTGTACAAGAACAACTCTTGAGTTCAGCAGATACCCTGTATCTCTTCAACTACGATCTATGCAGAGCTAGTAGAGGGCCACCATTTCCGTGGAAACACAGGAGTGTTGGCAGGGGATTCCTGCTTTGGGGAGAATGCCTTCAGTTTCTCTTCTTAGACAGACTTAATTCAGATATTATGGTGATTTGAGAAGGTGAAGATCCCAAAGAGGGAGTTCTGGTGTATGCTTTTCTCTGAAATCTGCTTGCTTCCCATAGGTAAGAACTTCATGAGTAAACATTTCCATTGTAAACCCTTTCATATTCTTTTTGAATGAGCTTTTGTGTCAGCTCTCCTGTGTTATTATGAAAGGATTAGTGAACGTTATCACAACAGAACATAATAAATTAATGCTTGGCACCCAAAGTCACCTAAGGGATACTAAAGATCTATCTTAAGTTGCAGTAGGTACACAACAGTGTTAAAGCTGAAATGTATGGTGACAATAGCTTGATTTAATGCTTAGAAAGTAAGCCCGGAAGTTAGGGCTTAGCTGAAGGTTCGTGCCTCCATTGGCAGAATCCAGCAATTAAAACAGATTCTGTTAATGATTAAATACTTCTTATCATTGAACAGAAAGTACAAAAAATATTTAGTAGTTTGAAATGTAAGTCCCATAGTAAATGCTTTTCTTCAGGGAGCATGAGGAAAACTGGTTTGCACATTACTACATTGCATTGTGAATTGAGAAATTCAGGTTTTCTCTCTAGTTCAGCCCAGCTGGGACATTCAGGCTGTTTCTACCCCGGTGTACCTCATGGGGAATGAGTACACTACGCCCCTTAGCCCTACCCAGTGTGTGTTGGCTGTTGGAAGGCAAGCTCTTCAGGCCAGAGTGCGCTTCTGATGACCTCTACCCAGGGCAGAGGTGGTGACTTCCCATGGGCAATGCAATACAAGTGCTGTAAAGGGCAACCCTCATCTGGACCGTTTGGAGGGCAAGTCTGAGAATCAATGCGGCCCTGCTACCGGTCTGTCACTGCCGGTGCTGGTGGGAAGCAAGTGTGATTTGTAAGGTGCGAGGTGAAGAACTTCAGAACGTGATACACATCGACGGACACGTTCCAGCCCAGCCCTGACCTGGATTTGTTCTGAAGAGCAGGGGATGAAGACTATGTATGGTAGTGGTGCACAGTGTGCAGGAAGTAGCTAGGAAGGTCAGCTTGATTTGGCTGATGTTCATACAATATTGGCTGGGGAGGAATTTAAGGCATTTTTCTAGCAGCTGCATCTCCTTTTTTCAGAACTTTTTTTGATGGAACAAAGACTTACTGCCTTGACAGAAACTCACATCTCCCTAGTCCCCGATAACTGCCAGGCCAACAGTTTGAATGATTCGTATCTATTCTTTCCTCTCGTGATAGTCACTATCTTGGTTAGGACTCGGCACTGAACACACCTCATTTTTGATTCGTTCCACTGTAACCCGGCTTCCCCACCACCTTTCCCCTCTACTGCCCTCTCAGCCCTCAGCACTGCTCAGCGTTTGCTTTCGAAACAGAGTCAAAATAAAGTTCCTCAGTATTGCTGTTTCGGATCTTGTCTGCATGGAGCTGCCTTGGAAATGTTCTGCAGTGTCCAGACAGACAGCGAGCCACAAGCAACACTTTTTCTCCTCATCACAATGAGCTCACTGTTAACATGTTCTTTTCCTATTGTTTCTTGTGGTAGACTCGGGACTGTAAGCCCTTCATGACATGTGCATACAGTCCTGTACACAATGGGATCCCAGTGACTCAGGAGGGTTGGACTTCTATTACAATAGAAATGGTAATGTTAATTTATTTTATTGATGCTTTTGAATAGGATTTGCTGAAAAATAAGGGAACTATGGGCTATGGATCATGTTACCGTAAAACCACATGCAGTGAAATGTTCATCTGTCTCCAACATTTCATGTCTTCTGGGCATCCGAGATAGCTGAGTTTGATTTACACAATCAAACCATTCATTAAATATCTGTTTGAGTTTTAGGCAGATGCATCCTTTACCTGAGTGATGAAATCTGACTACAGGAAATGGAGTTATTCCTTTGTGAAAAGACCCCATTCTGCTTTATAAAGTGAGCCTTGCAGCAATATAAGTCTAGAAAACTGCCAAGCTTTGTATACCAAATTTCGTTGTAAGGGCTCAGCAATAAAACAGTTGTGGACTTGGGGTTGATCCAACGCCACAATAGAACATCTTTATGCAATATTTCCTCTTTCAACATCCATCTCCAGCGCTGTAATTCACTGACAACAGTCAGTTCATTTTAATTCCAACATTCTAGCCCAGAACACAAAGCAGTTTAGAGTCTGAATTCCTATGTGGGCATATTAATTATTTAAATCACTAGTCCAAATCGTGTTCAAAAGAGCACTTGCTGGGAATCCTTCAGGAGCAGGCTGATCTATTGCTTATTAACGCCTACTAGATTATACTGTAAGTCAGAAGCAGGCTCAGTGTTTCCTATCGATAATACTCCTTACAGCTTGCTGTTGTCAAGAGAACTGAGTGATGATGAATGAAGGGAAAAACAGCAATTAGAGATTTTATATCTCTCTCTCTCTCTCTCTGTTAGAGAATATATATTTGAAATGATCCCGTGAATTGATGTAGTTCCTATTAGGGATTGGCTTGGAAACTTCTTAGCTGAGTCATTTTTTAGAAAAATAAAGCATCCCCAGGCAGACGGGAAAGGCTGTAAAACCTAATGCCATGTTGAATGAGGCTGCTTAGCTTGCAAACCACCTTGCAGATAAAATGCACACAGGGAAGAATCATGATGGTTCCGTGATACACAAGTTTCCACTGTCTTTGGTGAGAGAGGCGATAGGTCAGTTTTGTCTTGCACATAGGGGGGGGCAACTGTATTTTTGTGTGTTTTAGCTTTTGTGTTGTTATGAAAATAAACCCATGAAGTTATGTCCATGTTGCCTTTTTGTGCTTGAAATGGGCACAACCCAAGCCAGCTGCTTCAGTGGTAGGGTAGTCATTCAAATGAGAAACCTCTTCTGCTCTTAAAAGGCAACTACAATTAAAAGGCAACAATTCACTCTGTTGAATAACCAGTCGTGCATTCCTCTCTTGCCAGTATAATGGGACCTTCAAAAGTAGAGAAGTTTCACATGACCTTAGCACATATGCCTGACTTTGAGTGCCTGAAAGGAATGACCTCCATCCCATTCATCATAATGGCTTGTTAACACTCAGATCCGCTGTCGTGAGGGTTCCCCGCCAATGTCAGCCCATACCAGACCTGAATGGTAGGGGCATGGTTAGGCAGAGAGGTCACACTTTGCTACGGTGGCGAAATTTCCACTGCCCCAAAGAACAGGCTTTTCTTGTGGGCAGCTTTTGTCGCTGCCCCTCCACAGAACTGGCGTAGGCTCAGAGTCACAGACATCAGCCACTTACGTAGCAGAAGAAAACGGGATAATGTTTCACTGACGGATACTATGGGACAATTGACACAAATGCAAATGAATGCATACACCACTTGCATTACTTGATATTTACTTATAACCTCCATATTTTATTAATGAATTTTACAATTCCAAATATAATGAAACAGTTAGAGTACTTTATTACAAAGCTTATAAAATAATTAAATATTACACTTATATTTTTTGCTTTTTTTACACCAATAATTCATACTTTGTGACACTACCATTTTCTTTCCTCAGTTGTCACTTAAGGAAGTGAGCAAAGAAATATAAAGGAAAAGCTATGCATTAATAAATTAATTATTTTACATCAAATAATAAAAAGGACATAAAAACAAAACAAAAACCCCCCTTGTAGTTTTCCTAGAAAAAAGGTTATAATTACACAATGCCTGATATCAAGACAGAGCGGTGTAGGTTGAGATATGTTTCCAATCATCATTTCTTAAAGTATCATAGACTACATGTTTTGAATTTAAATTGTTGCAGAAGGAACCACTAATTTTAAGTGACCACTGTCTGGCATTAGTGCTGAGCTGGCTAATCCTACGCTGAAACGATACTTTAAAAAAACAGTAAAACTGAACTACATTCATCAAACAAAGTTGTGGGATTGGGTGGAATTAGATAAATACGTCCCTCGTAGGCACTCCCCGGAAAATTACAGTAGAACACAGCTCTGTCTCAGGATGGGGTTTGGCAAATAGGTTGGGTATTTTTTCAATGCGGAACCTTTTTAAATTGTGCCATTCGAAATGTAGTGTCACCAAACATCTCCATACTGAATGATTACAAATATCATTATGCTTACATTTCTTTTGTTTGCTGGTGGATTCTGAACTAAATAAAAGTATTAGGAGAATGTATAAAAATAGAATTGACTTTTATTTGGTTAGAGTAAATCACCCACTTTTTCCTTTTTTTTCATATAACCTGTGTGAATAAATAGCTATTTAAAGAAGTTTAGCATGAATTAATAGACTGTAATATTCTTGTTATTTCCTTTGGGTAATGGATGAATCAAAATTTGCAGAGAGATTTGAGATTAAAAGGAAGACATTCTTCAGTATCTTGGCATTCAAAACCAACCTAGCTTCTGAAAAAAACTACTTTAAAATAACAAGTTTAAATTTTAAAATTACATGCCTAATGAGCTTAGAAAGTTGAAAACATAACCATCGAGCTCAATAAATCTGAGTTCCTTGAGTTAGTTGAAATATGAAATTCTATTTTACTTGTAGCACAGCAATATTAAAAGTCCAAATATTCTAACGCTGAATATTTCTAGGAATACATTTCAAGTTACTAGTTAACCACCTCTGAGTTTCTACACAAAGCAGAAAATTAATTCTTCAAATAATAAAAACATTAGCATGATGCAAAACTTGCTTTTCCAGCAGCAAGTCTAATAGAGAAGCACCATATATCTTTGTAGTGCACTATTTACTTCTTGTGGTCACACGTGTGACACTGCGTTCTCCAGACAACAGCCATTTGAATGTCTTTCTGTGAAAGTGGCAGTAAACAGCTTCCTTTCCCAAAAAAATACGAAAGGAAATGCTTTTGATAGTGCGATCTGTCACGCTGCCACGCTGTAACCTTCCTCTTCGAGCTCCCCATCTCTTTTGCTTTGCATTCTGGTAAATTAGCCAGAAAAGTCTTCCTTGCCTTAATTTCTTCTTCTTAACATATGACAGTGCAAAACGACAGCTTTAAAGAAAGAAGAACTGCCCCTCAAGTCTCAGTGTTCAAGTGATCCATAGTACCCTGTACTTCAGTGAGGTCAGCAAATAAAGAAAAAAAAGAAAGAAACATTCCTTTTTCAGCATCTATCCAACAATTACTGTACCTCAGACACTCCCTTAGAAAAAACGTCTCTTCCATCAGTGGTTTATGTGGCACCATGTCTTGCCTCAAAGCAAAGTTAATTCCAACATAAATTGAAGAAGAGAATCCGGTCACTGAAGGGTTCAGCTAACACGCTGCTATCAGTTCTTCTTCGTGCATGATTTACAACATTGCTTGCCATAAAATTTGTGGTTACAGACACCGTGCTGGGGTACCAGATGACACCAGGTGAAGAAGTCCACACAAGAAGGATCATCTGAAGGAGAGAAATCCAAGCAATATGGTAAGACTGTGTTTTAGCACGTCTACAAGCCAGGCAATAACTCTGCACACTTGTATGCTTTTGGTAATATTAAAATCATGACGGGTGACTTAATTCAAAGAAGAAGAACCATAAACTAGCTTTCATCTCAGAAATACTCGCTTCTTTTTTAATTTGTTAAGAGATCAACTTTGTTAGTTTGATAGAGACAGAGCTAATATAATAGGAGGGTCAGGAGCTAAAGGAATTAAAAAATTGAGAATGCACTCTGAAGTTCAGGAATACAGGAGGAAATTCCACTGTAGAGGATAAAAAAGTCACCGGTGTTTTCATCTCCGATTACAAATGTCATTCCACAGCCAGGTACTTGAACAAATGAGCTTCCTCCATGCTTGATGCTGATTGCGTGTTGCCATCAGCACCACATGGAGTTAACCTGAGCCTCAAAGTAGTGTCAGCTTGGAGTGTATGTGCATGGAAATGCATGGAACGTGCACGCAAAATGCATGGAAAGCTGAATGTATGGACGCTACTCTGTGCATGTGTGCACAAAGTGCTCTGCTACATGTTTGCGTTCCAACGCTTTCTAGAGGGACTTATTTCTTGCCATTTGACCATGCAGGGAGCCTAAGAAATCTCTCTTCTTAGACACTTCAGTTAGGTGGCATGAATTGGGCTTTTAGGGCTTTGACTGGTGAATGCTGGTGAAATCTCAGTTAACTGCAATGGGAAAAGAGACAGGCTGACAATGATCAATTCCAAAAAGCCCAGCTTTTAGTTACAAATACAAATAAGCCGTATTTTTCAATTAAGATTTTATTTCACTGAAATTTATGTATAGATCATTGATACACACACAGCCCAGTCGCTTTAAAAACATTTCAGCTGCTCCTTTCTACAGTTTTGTAGTGGATGCTTTATGTTTCTTTAAAAGAGCAGAGTGATGATTCATATGGATGATTTATAAACAAATTCACCATGTCTGAGAGAGCAGTAAGACGTTTAAATGAGGTTTAGCAAAATTTATAGCTAAACTGAAATCTCCTGTGAGCATGGGAAAAGATTCCATTCGACTCTCAGAACTACTGTTTACATGGTCAATAAAAGGAATTTACAAGGAGACAGTGAAGAAAAACCTAG